>NC_074670.1:57042677-57115177 GCF_029448725.1 Salvelinus fontinalis | reverse complement strand
ACGAGAGAGAGAGAGAGCGAACACGAGAGAGAGAGAGCGAACACGAGAGAGAGAGAGAGCGAACACGAGAGAGAGAGAGCGAACACGAGAGAGAGAGAGCGAACACGAGAGAGAGAGAGAGCAAACACGAGAGAGAGAGAGAGAGCGAACACGAGAGAGAGAGAGAGAGAGCGAACACGAGAGAGAGAGCGAACACGAGAGAGAGAGAGAGAGAGCGAACACGAGAGAGAGAGAGAGAGCGAACACGAGAGAGAGAGCGAACACGAGAGAGAGAGAGAGAGCGAACACGAGAGAGAGAGAGAGAGAGAGAGAGAGAGAGAGAGCGAACACGAGAGAGAGAGCGAACACGAGAGAGAGCGCGAACACGAGAGAGAGCGCGAACACGAGAGAGAGAGAGCGCGAACACGAGAGAGAGAGAGCGCGAACACGAGAGAGAGAGAGCGAACACGAGAGAGAGAGAGAGCGAACACGAGAGAGAGAGAGCGCGAACACGAGAGAGAGAGCGCGAACACGAGAGAGAGAGAGCGCGAACACGAGAGAGAGAGAGCGCGAACACGAGAGAGAGAGAGCAAACACGAGAGAGAGAGAGAGAGCGAACACGAGAGAGAGAGAGAGAGAGCGAACACGAGAGAGAGAGCGAACACGAGAGAGAGAGAGAGAGAGCGAACACGAGAGAGAGAGAGAGAGCGAACACGAGAGAGAGAGCGAACACGAGAGAGAGAGAGAGAGCGAACACGAGAGAGAGAGAGAGAGAGAGAGAGAGAGAGAGAGAGAGCGAACACGAGAGAGAGAGCGAACACGAGAGAGAGCGCGAACACGAGAGAGAGCGCGAACACGAGAGAGAGAGAGCGCGAACACGAGAGAGAGAGAGCGCGAACACGAGAGAGAGAGAGCGCGAACACGAGAGAGAGAGAGCGCGAACACGAGAGAGAGAGAGCGAACACGAGAGAGAGAGAGCGCGAACACGAGAGAGAGAGCGCCAACACGAGAGAGAGAGAGCGCCAACACGAGAGAGAGAGCGCCAACACGAGAGAGAGAGCGAACACGAGAGAGAGAGAGCGAACACGAGAGAGAGAGAGAGCGAACACGAGAGAGAGAGAGAGCGAACACGAGAGAGAGAGAGAGCGAACACGAGAGAGAGAGAGAGCGAACACGAGAGAGAGAGAGAGCGAACACGAGAGAGAGAGAGAGCGAACACGAGTGAGAGAGAGAGAGCGAACACGAGAGAGAGAGAGAGAGCGAACACGAGAGAGAGAGAGAGAGAGAGCGAACACGAGAGAGAGAGAGAGAGAGCGAACACGAGAGAGAGAGAGAGAGAGAGAGAGCGAACACGAGAGAGAGAGAGAGAGAGAGAGCGAACACGAGAGAGAGAGAGAACACGAGAGAACACGAGAGAGAGAGCGAACGCGAGAGAACACGAGAGAGAGAGCGAACGCGAGAGAACACGAGAGAGAGAGCGAACGCGAGAGAACACGAGAGAGAGAGCGAACGCGAGAGAACACGAGAGAAAGAGCGCGAGAGAACACGAGAGAAAGAGCGCGAGAGAACACGAGAGAAAGAGCGCGAGAGAACACGAGAGAAAGAGCGCGAGAGAACACGAGAGAAAGAGCGCGAGAGAACACGAGAGAAAGAGCGCGAGAGAACACGAGAGAAAGAGCGCGAGAGAACACGAGAGAAAGAGCGCGAGAGAACACGAGAGAAAGAGCGCGAGAGAACACGAGAGAAAGAGCGCGAGAGAACACGAGAGAAAGAGCGCGAGAGAACACGAGAGAAAGAGCGCGAGAGAACACGAGAGAAAGAGCGCGAGAGAACACGAGAGAAAGAGCGCGAGAGAACACGAGAGAAAGAGCGCGAGAGAACACGAGAGAAAGAGCGCGAGAGAACACGAGAGAAAGAGCGCGAGAGAACACGAGAGAGAGAGCGCGAGAGAACACGAGAGAGAGAGCGCGAGAGAACACGAGGGAGAGAGCGCGAGAGAACACGAGAGAGAGAGCGCGAGACAACACGAGAGAGAGAGCGCGAGAGAACACGAGAGAGAGAGCGAGAGAACACGAGAGAGAGAGTGAGAGAACACGAGAGAGAGAGAGAGCAAGAGAACACGAGAGAGAGAGAGAGCAAGAGAACACGAGAGAGAGAGAGAGCGAGAGAACACGAGAGAGAGAGAGCGCAAGCGATCACGAGGTCCTTGTCAGAAAAGGTGTTTGGTCTCTGTCATTAATTAAATCCAATCACAATTTATAAAACAAGCCATCACCAAGACATTATGGACAGTTAAAAGCAGGATGATTACATTCATGAGAGATGACTCTGACACCTTGATTGTACCATTGATCCTAATGATACAGCAGCATGTTGGCCACAGCAGAGGAACGGACCTAATTCATGCTGTGGTCATGATGGTTTGAATGTGGAAGTGTTCCATTGAAATCAATGGAAAGTTGTGGCAAAACAAAGAAATGTAACCTTTAAATGAACACATTAATATCAAACAATGTTAAAAATCTGAGTATCTGTAGTGAGAAATAGAAAGAATAGAATAAATAATAGAATACAACGTTCCACAGGAAAAAATCTCATCTCTGTTGAAGGCCAGTGAACAGCACTACCAAACTCTTTTCACATCAGTAAGAGGAGCTGTTCTGTCCATGTGGCCACTATCAGATCACAGAGGTGTTTTCTGTAGTAACTGTAGTAACAGAACCTGGTCAGGCTCTAACATGGCAGCAGCGACATAAACACACAGAGCATCGTAATGAGAGCAGACAGACTCTTCCTGCTCCTGTGTGTTCATGTTTACTGACACTATAGTTCTCTCCCCTCCGACTGGCTCTAATAACATAGTTCTCTCCCCTCCGACTGGCTCCAATAACGGAGTTCGCTCCCCTCCGACTGGCTCCAATAACGGAGTTCGCTCCCCTCCGACTGGCTCCAATAACGGAGTTCGCTCCCCTCCGACTGGCTCCAATAACGGAGTTCTCTCCCCTCCGACTGGCTCCAATAACGGAGTTCTCTCCCCTCCGACTGGCTCCAATAACGGAGTTCGCTCCCCTCCGACTGGCTCCAATAACGGAGTTCGCTCCCCTCCGACTGGCTCCAATAACGGAGTTCGCTCCCCTCCGACTGGCTCCAATAACGGAGTTCGCTCCCCTCCGACTGGCTCTAATAACGGAGTTCGTTCCCCTCCGACTGGCTCCAATAACGGAGTTCGCTCCCCTCCGACTGGCTCTAATAACGGAGTTCGCTCCCCTCCGACTGGCTCCAATAACGGAGTTCGCTCCCCTCCGACTGGCTCCAATAACGGAGTTCGCTCCCCTCCGACTGGCTCCAATAACGGAGTTCGCTCCCCTCCGACTGGCTCCAATAACGGAGTTCGCTCCCCTCCGACTGGCTCCAATAACGGAGTTCGCTCCCCTCCGACTGGCTCCAATAACGGAGTTCGCTCCCCTCCGACTGGCTCCAATAACGGAGTTCGCTCCCCTCCGACTGGCTCCAATAACGGAGTTCGCTCCCCTCCGACTGGCTCCAATAACGGAGTTCGCTCCCCTCCGACTGGCTCCAATAACGGAGTTCGCTCCCCTCCGACTGGCTCCAATAACGGAGTTCGCTCCCCTCCGACTGGCTCCAATAACGGAGTTCGCTCCCCTCCGACTGGCTCCAATAACGGAGTTCGCTCCCCTCCGACTGGCTCCAATAACGGAGTTCGCTCCCCTCCGACTGGCTCCAATAACGGAGTTCTCTCCCCTCCGACTGGCTCCAATAACGGAGTTCGCTCCCCTCCGACTGGCTCTTACTGTTCCAGTAGAGTAGCCATGGTGACCCCATGTCCCCTGGCTGCCGTTTGTCCGCTGTGTGTTTTCACTGACAACAATGTGTTTTGGATGGAGATTGTCACTGTCAGGGGCCATAAGGGGCCCAGAGCTACAGTCCAGTTAATCAGGGCATCTTCAGGGGCCACAGGGATAAACACAGGGACAGTAGTGGGTTGAGAGTAAATAATACCGGTAATCTAATTTTGTAACGCAAGAAGGAACTCTGAACAGATCTGACAAGCGTTACACATCATTTCACCATTTTGAGGGGAGATAAAGTGATGAGCATATTGGTAATTATCTTGGCAACGAGAGGACCCCACTGAAACAGTAATTGAAAAAGTTTGTTGCGACATAATCAAAGTGAATGATTCCAGGGGAATAGACAGTTGGGAGCCAAGCTCAGATTCGTCATCAAGCCTCAAAGCTGGAGCAGAAAGCACATGCCAGAGAATTCAGCGGAACATTCAAATATATCCAACCAGGCAGTATAAACATATTGGCCTACATACATTCAACTGATTCAAATGGTTCATCCATTATGTAATGAGTCAGAAGATTACAGTGAGGAGACTTGATGGATTCATTACAGGCATGTGACGGATGAATCCAATTGAATCTATATGACATTCAGCTGCCCCGCAGATCAACCAAAACCAAAACAAACCTGCCAGTCACAACAAACCTAGTATAACCAAAACAAACCTGCCAGTCACAACAAACCTAGTATAGCCAAAACAAACATGCCAGTCATAACAAACCTAGAATAGTCAAAAGACATCTAGGCCGATATAATCAAAATACAGTATTAAAGTCTTTGATGGTGAAAATACCTGCCAGTCATAACAAACCTACAGGGACAGAAGTTTTAGCACAGAGAATCCCCAATGATCCAGTGTAGGAAATAGACAGACATGGAGCGGATATATTAATTAATGAGCTGACCTTCAGCTGGGTCATTGTGTGGGAGAGAGA
The DNA here is from genome assembly GCF_029448725.1 of Salvelinus fontinalis. Lineage (NCBI taxonomy): Eukaryota > Metazoa > Chordata > Actinopteri > Salmoniformes > Salmonidae > Salvelinus > Salvelinus fontinalis. Next base: position 57,110,393 of record NC_074670.1, on the reverse strand, counting down.
GAGAACTAGAGAGTAAGAGAATGAAAGAGATATGACCAGTGCGGGAGATGAAAAGCGTCAAACAGGTTCCTGAAGTTGCCTAATTAGTGCTTTGGTTCTTATTAGCTCCATAGATCACTGGATCTACAATTCACATCAACAACCATCCCACGGTCACGTCGACACAACCATCCCACGGTCACGTCGACACAACCATCCCACGGTCACGTCGACACAACCATCCCACGTTCACGTCGACACAACCATCCCACGTTCACGTCGACACAACCATCCCACGTCAACACAACCATCCCACGTCAACACAACCATCCCGCGGTCACGTCGACAGACCATCCGGCGTTCACGTCGACACAACCATCCCGCGTTCACGTCGACACAACCATCCCGCGTTCACGTCGACACAACCATCCCGCGTTCACGTCGACACAACCATCCCGCGGTCACGTCGACACAACCATCCCGCGGTCACGTCGACACAACCATCCCGCGGTCACGTCGACACAACCATCCCGCGGTCACGTCGACACAACCATCCCGCGGTCACGTCAATAAAACCACCCCGCGGTCACGTCAATAAAACCACCCCGCGTTCACGTCAATAAGACCACCCCGCGTTCACGTCAATAAAACCACCCCGCGTTCACGTCAATAAAACCACCCCGCGTTCACGTCAATAAGACCACCCCGCGTTCACGTCAATAAGACCACCCCGCGTTCACGTCAATAAAACCACCCCGCGTTCACGTCAATAAAACCACCCCGCGTTCACGTCAATAAAACCACCCCGCGTTCACGTCTATAAAACCACCCCGCGTTCACGTCTATAAAACCACCCCGCGCTCACGTCTATAAAACCACCCCGCGCTCACGTCAATAAAACCACCCCGCGCTCACGTCAATAAAACCACCCCGCGTTCACGTCAATAAAACCACCCCGCGTTCACGTCAATAAAACCACCCCGCGTTCACGTCAATAAAACCACCCCGCGTTCACGTCAATAAAACCACCCCGCGTTCACGTCTATAAAACCACCCCGCGTTCACGTCTATAAAACCACCCCGCGCTCACGTCTATAAAACCACCCCGCGCTCACGTCTATAAAACCACCCCGCGTTCACGTCAATAAAACCACCCCGCATTCACGTCAATAAAACCATCCCGCATTCACATCAATAAAACCATCCCACGTTCACGTCACATCAATAAAACCATCCCACATTCACGTCAATAAAACCATCCCACGTTCACGTCAATAAAACCACCCCACGTTCACATTAATAAAACCATCCCACATTCACGTCAATAAAACCACCCCACGTTCACATCAATAAAACCACCCCACGTTCACATCAATAAAACCACCCCACGTTCACATCAATAAAACCATCCCACATTCACATCAATAAAACCATCCCACGTTCAAGTCAATAAAACCATCCCACATTCACGTCAATAAAATCACCCCACATTCACGTCAATAAAACCATCCCACATTCACGTCAATAAAACCATCCCACATTCACGTCAATAAAACCATCCCACATTCACATCAATAAAACAATCCCACGTTCACGTCACATCAATAAAACCATCCCACATTCACATCAATAAAACCATCCCACATTCACATCAATAAAACCATCCCACATTCACATCAATAAAACCATCCCACGTTCACATCAATAAAACCATCCCACGTTCACATCAATAAAACCATCCCACGTTCACATCAATAAAACCATCCCACATTCACATCAATAAAACCATCCCACATTCACATCAATAAAACCATCCCACATTCACATCAATAAAACCATCCCACATTCACATCAATAAAACCATCCCACATTCACATCAATAAAACCATCCCACATTCACATCAATAAAACCATCCCACATTCACATCAATAAAACCATCCCACATTCACATCAATAAAACCATCCCACATTCACATCAATAAAACCATCCCACGTTCACATCAATAAAACCATCCCACGTTCACATCAATAAAACCATCCCACATTCACATCAATAAAACCATCCCACGTTCACATCAATAAAACCACCCCGCATTCACATCAATAAAACCATCCCACATTCACATCAATAAAACCATCCCACGTTCACATCAATAAAACCATCCCACGTTCATATTAATAAAACCATCCCACATTCACATCAATAAAACCATCCCACATTCACATCAATAAAACCATCCCACGTTCACATCAATAAAACCATCCCACATTCACATCATTTGTGATGTTCTAAACCGCTCAGATACTCTTGCCCACTGCTTATGATGTTCGAGTACCCAATAAATTTGGCCCAGTGGGGCTTCAGTCATTCTCAATCTCCTCATAGGAGAACAAAAGGCTCTCTGTTGAGACAGTCACATGATCAGGGTAACTATCTATCTTGGGGGAATAGAGACAAGTATACACCGATTCATTGATCATGTTTCAGTGCTTTTCAATCCTATTCCCTCAGTCAGCCTCCATATTTGAAAAAAGAACATACATGCATGGACTGACAGACACACACACACACACATGCACAAGGCTAAGCACACACGTACACGCATTCGCACAGACACAGAAACAGACCACACACACACACACACTCAGACGCACACACACACGAAGATAGATATGAGTGCTCCTTGTCTCCATCTTTGCTGTCTATTTCAGCTCACTGCATCTGAATCAACACTGCCAGATGACTGGTTAATAGGTCATTAATGTAGAAATGAGAGAGGTGTGTGCTGAGCTGCTAGTTCCCTCCTAGATAGCGGTTTGCTCTACCGCCTCTGCTTTTCTCTGCACTCTCTCCCCCACATTAACTTTCATTAATCAAAACAACTTCATTAACAGACCTTAATTACAACACAGAGGAGAGGCTTTGAAGAGGGAATGCCTGGCCATTAAAATGTAAAGTCCTGCCTGAAATCTGTTTGAAACCCGAGAAAATATGTGGAATTAAACCAATGATTATAACCTAATGTGGGAATACTTCATTTTTGTTTGATAGCTTTTGTTCTGACATTGACATTTTAATAATTTCGCAGATTCTCTTACCCAGAGCTACAGTACTTACAGAAGTGAATGAATCTCTTACCCAGAGCTACAGTACTTACAGAAGTGAATGAATCTCTTACCCAGAGATACAGTACTTACAGAAGTGAATGAATCTCTTACCCAGAGCTACAGTACTTACAGAAGTGAATGAATCTCTTACCCAGAGCTACAGTACTTACAGAAGTGAATGAATCTCTTACCCAGAGCTACAGTACTTACAGAAGTGAATGAATCTCTTACCCAGAGTTACAGTACTTACAGAAGTGAATGAATCTCTTACCCAGAGTTACAGTACTTACAGAAGTGAATGAATCTCTTACCCAGAGCTACAGTACTTACAGAAGTGAATGAATCTCTTACCCAGAGCTACAGTACTTACAGAAGTGAATGCACCCATTTTAATACTTTTTCATACTGGTGGGGATTCAATGACTTGGAAAGTGCTCTTTTGTTGCGGTTTGCATATATGTGTATCTAGATTAGCTCAGTGCAGAGATATAGCAGTATTGAGTAGCTTGGATGAAAGGCGCACAGAGGTGCCAAAAGTAAACGGCCTGCTCCTCAGTCATAGTTGCTAATATATGCACATTATTATTAGTATTGGATAGAAAACACTCTGGAGTTTCTAAAACTGTTTTGAATTATATCTGTGAGTATAACAGAACTTATATGGCAGGCAAAAACCTGAGAAAAAATCCAAACAGGAAGTGGAAATCCTGAGGCTGGTCGATTTTCAACCAAGATCCTATTGAAATCACAGCGAGATATGGATGAGTTTGCACTCCCTACGGCTTCCACTAGATGTCAACAGTCTGTAGAACCTTGTCTGATGCCTCTACTGTGAAGGGGGGCCGAATCATTCTTTGACCATGCGCGTTCACATGAGAGGGAGCTCTGTTCCATCGCTCATCTGAAGTCAATGTAATTCCCCGGTTGGAACGTTATTCAAGATTTATGTTAAAAACCTTCTAAAGATTGATTCAATACATCGTTTGACATGTTTCTACGGACTGTTGCGGAACTCATGGACATTGTCAGGTTTTAGTGAACGTGCTTCCCTGACGTTGGATTTGTTTACCAAACACACTACAAAAATAGCTATTTGGACATAAATGATGGACATTACCGGAAAAAACTAACATTTCTTATGGAAGTGGGAGTCCTGGGAGTGCATTACGACGAAGATCAGCAAAGGTAAGTGAAGATTTATAATGCTTTTTATGAGTTTTGTTGACTGCACAATTTGGCAGGTAACTGTATGGCTTGCTTTTGTGGCTGAACGCTGTTTTCAGATGATTGAATATTGTGTTTTGCCGTAAAGCTTTTTGAAATCTGACACAGCGGTTGCATTAAGAACAAGTGTATCTTTAATTCTATGTAAAACATGCATCTTTCATCAAAGTTTATGGTGAGTATTTCTGTTATTTGAAGCGGCTCTCTGCACTTTCTCCGGATATTTTTGAGGCATTTCTGAACATGGCGCCAATGTAAACGGAGGTTTTTGGATATAAATATGAACTTAATCGAACAAATATGTATTGTGTAACATGAAGTACTATGAGTGTCATCTGATGAAGATCATCAAAGGTTAGTGATAACATTTTCTCTATTTGTGCTTTTTGTGACTCCTGTCTTTGGCTGGAAAAATGGCTGAATTTTTCTGTGAGTTGGTGGTGACCTAACATAATTGTTTGTGGTGCTTTCGCTGAAAAGCCTATTTGAAATCGGACACCTTGGTGGGAATAACAACAAGATTACCTTTAAAATGTTATAAGATACATGTATGTTTGAGGAATTTTAATTATGAGATTTCTGTTGTTTGAATTTGGAGCCCTGCACTTTCACTGGCTGTTGTCATATCGATCCCGTTAACGGGATTGCAGCCATAAGAAGTTTTAATAGACGTTCAAGTTTCTGTAGGAAACCGTCTGCAGTGGAAGGCTTTACCAACCGTTACAAAACCTGGTCCCAAATGTATCAGGTCAAGGGAGCTGAACTAAACTACAGTCCGCTCTCATAAACCTCAACATAGGACTCCCAAGTGGCAGCTCTGAAATCCTGAGAAAACACACCCTCTACACTGACAGTCCTAACATACTTTATGTGTCCCAGGAGGAGAAGAAAGATGGAGATCCCCAAACCAAGATGTCCACTTTCTGATGAGATACCAAACCATCGCCTCCAGAGTAGGCTCCACCTGTCAGAGGTAGAAGGAGATGAAACCAACAAAACCAGACTTCTGAACTAGAGGTTCTTGCTAGGAAAAATATGATTCCATACTATTTGGAATTTAGTTCCATTCAGCCTATTTCACCATGGCTCCCTGTGCACTTCAGGGAGAGAATCTTTCCATGTTTCCCTGTACTTCTTAATCTTGTTCTAGGAGGGAAAGGGGAACACCCTTCTTTCTCATATCAGACAGAACTCTAAGACCTCAGTCAAACAACTCACCTAGACAGACCAGTCACCGTGTCCAGCTCAGTACCAGCAACTCGGCTGCACAAAAAACACACATTCACTACACAGGAAAACTATTGTTAAGTAAAAGAGGAACACAGAAAATGACTATGATTGACACCTAAAGGAGAACTTGACACCCCCTCGAAAAACAAGCACAAGAGTTTCTTTAATCTGTTTTTCTTTTCTTGCGGTGCCTGTCAGAACAACAGACCAGTGCTGAAGAGAAGGCTCATGCTCTCTGATGCTTTGTTTGTATTAAAGGGAATGACAGGACGACTGTCTGAAACTCTGAATAAGTTGTTCTCTCATGGCAAGGCTAGCAGTAGAACATTGCGTTTGAAGGTGGCTGTTAATTCCATCGCAGCGACTTAAGAGGGTAACAACACAAATATGCCTAGGAAAAAAGGATGCCACTTTTAAAAGCCATGTAAATAACCTCAGATGATTACAGACTACAACAGCAGTCAACAAGGTTGTTCTGGCTCTGAGGCATAGAATTAACTAATGTTGTGTCAAATGGACAATGCGCCAATCCTCTTCAATCTGGCATGGTATAAATTGTTATGGAATCTTTTCTTAATTTATAGACTAATCAACACTGATAAAAAGGCTATGGACATGCTGTGTGTATTTGTTTCTATTTGGATGAGTGCACATTTAATCTTTATACTATCGCATTGCGGTCTTCATCCCCTTCATACTTTCTTGTCAATTCCTTACCTTATAGCCTACTTTTGGACAGCTTAAGGTAGGTCTAGTTTTATTTATACATTTTAAGGAAAGGATAAATATTTGCTTGCGTCTGACATATGCTGGTGTCTTTGATTGATGGGACCTTTTTGGGTGTTTTGGGTGTGTGACTTTTCTGATACTCTCTATAGGTCCATATTTCCATTCAGAAAGTTTCCTAAAGCAGCTTGATTGGACTCCATCTCTTTTATAAGATTTAAAACGCTCGTCATGATTGAATCTTGTAAAAGGCCTATTTTCCGTAGTTTAGGCTACATTATCTCTCTCAATACTGCGTCCTCTCTTTGAAGAATGGTTGAATGACAGCGGCAGCAGGGTTTGTGACGTTATGCAAATATTTCGGGAAAAATAGGAGAAAATCCATCAGACTTGGTTTGAATGGTTTTGCGCGGCGAAATAGGATCTGTATTAAATGTTTTAAATGCAGATAAGCCAAAAGACTAGGACAAAGTAGGCTCAGTCATGCGGTTTCAATAAGAAAATAGGACATATCCTCAAGCCTGGAATTTCTTAATTAGTCAATTTATATTTATAAATAATAATCTGAATAAAAATAATAACGAAGAGTAATGGCTTGATGAAATAGGTTTTAAGAAGCATATCCATGTACAAGTGTACAAACAGAATTGTGACCCCCCCTTTTTACATAGGACCTTGTAGGTGTAAGACAACAGTAACAAACATTTAAACAAAATGGACACATCGAAAACAAATGAAAAGGGAAAAACAGTAACGAAGTGTAATGCAATAGTGATTTTGCGTGTTTCTTTTGAGTCCGATAGCCTATGCGTTAAGGTGTGTCAATACAAAGATGTGACAATCCTCTCCAATCTGTCATTTCTTAATTTGAATAGGATAGGCCTAGAGTCCCTCAGACTGAAACAGCGATTCCCAAACTAGCTGCCATGACTTTACAAAAAAAAAACTAAATGAAAATGATTGTAATCTATTTTTTTTTTTAAACTAGAGCACCTTTCATCGTGGGAAAAAGCCGCACTTGACTGTTGCGCTAGAATTGGAATGATTCAAGTACAACAGTCAAGTGCAGCCTTTCTAGCTGTCAGGTTGCAGACAAAGTATGCACGGGTCACTATGGAGGAGTTCTGGTTCCTGACTCAAAGGGAATACCATGCATTCTCCCTTAGAGCATTAAAACTCATGGTACAATTCACCAGCTCATATCTGTGTGAAGCTGGATTCAGCAGTGCTCTCATCTGCATTAAAACCAAATATCCATCCAGGTTGGATGTGACAAAAGGTGAGCACTGCTGACCATGCCCCCTGACTGAGAAACTCTGATGCGACATGCATCAAGCACACCCATCTCATTAGTGGTGGTGAGATAAGTAGTGGTGGTGAGATTGACTGTCATAGTCACACATTAAAAGTATTTGATGGTGAGTTGAGAAGACAATCAGAAATACTGTTAGAATGTTTTCTATTGACTGCCATAGCCCCAAATAAAAAAGTAAACATTGGTTGTTAATTACATATATATATATATTTTTTTTTACATGGCTGGGGTCGCGAGAATTTTCAGATATCAAAATGGGTCTGTGGACAAAAATAGTTTGGGAACCCATGGCCTAGAGTCCCTCAGACTGAAACACAGGTTACAGGATAGGCCTAGAGTCACTCAGACTGAACCACAGGCTATAGGATAGACCTAGTCACTCAGACTGAACCACAGGCTATAGGATAGACCTAGTCACTCAGACTGAACCACAGGCTATAGGATAGACCTAGTCACTCAGACTGAACCATAGGCTATAGGATAGACCTAGTCACTCAGACTGAAACACAGGCTATAGGATAGACCTAGTCACTCAGACTGAACCACAGGCTATAGGATAGACCTAGTCACTCAGACTGAACCACAGGCTATAGGATAGGCCTAGTCACTCAGACTGAACCACAGGCTATAGGATAGACCTAGTCACTCAGACTGAACCACAGGCTATAGGATAGACCTAGTCACTCAGACTGAACCACAGGCTATAGGATAGGCCTAGTCACTCAGACTGAACCACAGGCTATAGGATAGACCTAGTCACTCAGACTGAACCACAGGCTATAGGATAGGCCTAGTCACTCAGACTGAACCACAGGCTATAGGATAGACCTAGTCACTCAGACTGAACCACAGGCTATAGGATAGACCTAGTCACTCAGACTGAACCACAGGCTATAGGATAGACCTAGTCACTCAGACTGAACCACAGGCTATAGGATAGACCTAGTCACTCAGACTGAACCACAGGCTATAGGATAGACCTAGTCACTCAGACTGAACCACAGGCTATAGGATAGGACAAATACTACAATGATATAGACAAAATTACATGTACAGTTAATTGTAGAAAGTGTTATATGCATTTCTAGAATCGGCTGCATTGTCACATTTGCACCATTTCACTCAAGGACTAGCAGTAGAGGGTTTTCTCAAAAATAATCTTGCCTTAAATGGGATTTGACCTCACAGCCAACAACGTGGAGTAGATCACTTCAGAGGATCACGTCACAACTCAGGGCTAGCAGTAGTGGGTAGATTACTGCTATTTGACAACATCATGAGAGTCATCGCCCGGATAGTTACATATTATATTATATAATCCTCTTACTTTTTTCAGTCAAAGTACATGGATGTATGTTAAATGAATGAGGGAAAACTGGTATTTGGTCATGTTTGAGAAAACCCTTTTACATTTTGTATGACGTCAGAAGCCTAATCAATGAAGCATCATGCAAAAAATATATTAGCACACTTCACTTAGACCATGGGTAAGCAGTTGGATGGTTTAAAAATCTACTTCTGGTGGCCAAATTGACCTGTTGAACAAATGAGATTGGATGCTGGCTCTTCCGTTTAAAATTGTTAATAGTCGAAGGTGGGGGGGGGGGGTTCTAAGCAGACATATGGAATTGTTTTAAGATTGTCATACCATGGCTCATTTAGCTATTTGATTTAGAAATGTAGGACCCCTACAGGTATAAAACCAAATATTGAATTTGGCCTTTACTACTATAGCCCATAGAAACACATGGAATAACACGTTCACAAATGGCAAAAAAAACACAAGCAAAAAATGTATATTAAGGAATAAGGTTTTGAAGTGTCTGTCCTATATCTAGAAGATACTGTATTTTTGGGTAGGCACAAAACTTCCTCCATACTTCCATTAATTTTGTAAAAACTGTTCCCGGTTACCTTCAGACGAGTCCCGTGACACTAGTGGATGTCATAGCAGAACCATCGTGTTCGTGAGAATCTCCTGTTTTCACAGTGGGGTCATATTAGTTTGTAGGCCAAACCGCTTGGACGCTCAAGACGTTTTCGAGAGAAGACCGATTTTCGGGATGTCTCATGGTTTTGCAAACATCGCTGTAGCTCGGCCACTTTCTAACACAGATGCGGAAGGCCGACATAGGCGGATGTGGTGGGATGAGACGCAGCCCAAGCAAAAAAAACAGATACACTATACAGTGCATTCGGGAAAGTATTTAGATCCTTTGACCTTTTTCACATTTTGTTACGTTACAGCCTTATTCTAGAATGTATATCAAAACAAAATCTTCAATCTACACACAATACCCCCAAATGACAATGCAAAAGCAGGTTTTTAGAAATCTTTGCAAATTCATAAAAAAATGGAATATCAACTTTACATAATTATTCAGTACTTTATTGAAGCACCTTCGGCAGCGATTACAGCCTTGAGTCCTGGGTATGACGCTACAAGCCTGGCACACGTATTTGGGGAGTTTTACCCATTCTTCTCTGCAGATGCTCTCAAGCTCTGTCAGGTTGGATGGGGTGCGTTGATGCACAGCTATTTTCAGGTCTCTCCAGAGTTGTTCCATTGGGTTCAATTCAGAGACTTGTCCCAAAGCCATTCCTGCATTGTCTTGGGTCATTGTCCTGTTGGAAGGTGAACCTTCACCCCAGACTGAGGTCCTGAGCGCTCTGGAGCAGGTTTTCATCAAAGATCTCTCTGTACTTTGCTCCGTTCATCTTTCCCTTAATCCTGACTAGTCTCCTAGTCCCTGCAGCTGAAAAACACCCCCACAGCATGATGCTGCCACCACCATACTTCACCGTAGGCATGGTGCAAGGATTCCTCCAGACTTGACGCTAGGCATTCAGGCCAAAGAGTTCAATCTTGTTTCTCATACCCAGCAGCATACCACCCTGCATACAACTGCCGGCTTGCTTCTGAAGCTAAGCAGGGTTGGTCCTGGTCAGTCCCTGGATGGGAGACCAGATGCTGCTGGAAGTGGTGTTGGAGGGCCAGTAGGAGGCACTCTTTCCTCTGGTCTAAAAAATATCCCAATGCCCCAGGGCAGTGATTGGGGACACTGCCCTGTGTAGGGTGCCGTCTTTCGGGTGGGACGTTAAACGGGTGTCCTGACTCTCTGAGGTCATTAAAGATCCCATGGCACTTATCGTAAGAGTAGGGGTGTTAACCCCGGTGTCCTGGCTAAAATTCCCAATCTGGCCCTTAAACCATCATGGCCACCTAATCATCCCTAGCTTACAATTGGCTCATTCATCCCCCTCCTTTCCCCTGTAACTATTCCCCAGGTCGTTGCTGCAAATGAGAACGTGTTCTCAGTCAACTTACCTGGTAAAATAACGGTAAAAAAAAAATTAAAAATAAAAAAATAAAAAAATGGTCAGAGTCCTTTAGGTGCCTTTTGGCAAACTCCAAGCGGGCTGTCATGTGCCTTTTACTGAGGAGTGGCTTCCGTCTGGCCACTACCATAAAGGCCTGATTGGTAGAGTGCTGCAGAGTTGGCTGTCCTTCTGGAAGTTTCACCCATCTCCACAGAGCAACTCTGGAGCTCTGTCAGAGTGACCATCGGGTTCTTGGTCACCTCCCTGACCAAGGCCTTTCTCCCACGATTGCTCAGTGTCGCCTGGAAGCCAGTTCCAGAAAGAGTCTTAGTGGTTCCAAACTTCTTCCATTTAAGAATGGAGGCCACTGTTCTTGTGGACCTTCAATGCTGCAGAAATGTTTTGGTACCCTTCCCCAGGTCTGTGCCTCGACACAATCCTCTCTCAGAACTCAAAGGACATATCCTTTGACCTCATTGCTTGGTTTTTGCACTGACATGTGCTGTCAACTGTGGGACCTTGTAAAGACGGGTGTGTGCCTTTTTCCAAATCATGTCCAATCAATTGAATTTACCACAGGTGGACTCCAGTCAAGTTGGAGAAACATTTCAAGGATGATCAAAGGAAACAGGATGCACCAGGGCTCAATGTCGAGTCTCAAAGTAAAGGCTCTGAATAGTTATGTAAATACGGTTGAATTTTTTTAATAATGTTGCAAAAATTTATACAAATCTGTTTTCACTTTGCCTTTATGGGGTATTGTGTGTAGATTGATGAGGAACATTTTTTATGAAAATCTATTTTAGATTAAGGCTGTAACGTAACAAAATCAAGGGGTCTGAATACTTTCCGAATACACTATATATACAAAATTATGTGGACACCCGTTCAAATTAGTGGATTGGGCTATTTCAGCCACACCTGCTTCTAACAGGTGTATAAAATTGAGCACACGGCCATGCAATCTCCATAGACAAACATTGGCAGTAGAATGTATTTACTGAAGAGCTTAGTGACCTTCAACGTGGCACCGTTATAGGATGCCAGCTTACCAAAAAGTCTGTTCGTCAAATATCGGCCCTGCTAGAGCTGTAAGTACTGTTATTGTGAAGTGGAAACGTATAGGAGCAACAACGGCTCAGCCGCAAAGTGGTAGGCCACACAAGCTCACAGAACGGGACCACCGAGTGTTGAAGCACATAGAGTGTAAAAATCGTTTGTCCTCTGTTGCAACGCTCACTACCGAGTTCCAAACTGCCTCTGGACGCAACGTCAGCACAATAACTGTTCTTTGGGAATTTCATGAAATGGGTTTCCATGGCAGAGGAGCCACACACAAGTGTAAGATCACCATACACAATGCCAAGCGTTGGAGTGGTGTAAAGCTCACCGCCATTGGACTCTGGAACAGTGGAAACACTTTCTCTGGAATGATGAATCACACGTCACCATCTGGGTTTGGCAGATACCAGGAAACTCTACCTGCCCGAATGCATAGTGCCAACTGTAAAGTCTGGTGGAGGAATAATGGTCTGGGGCTGTTTTTCATGTTTCGGGCTAGGACCCTTAGTTAAAGAAAATCTTAACGCTAGAGCATATAATGACATAGACAATTCTGTGCTTCCAAATTTTTGGCAACAGTTTGTTTCCGCATGACAATGACCTCGTGCACAAAGCACGGTACATACAGAAGTGGTTTGTCGATATCGGTGTGGGAGAACTTGACTGGCTTGCACAGAGCCCTGACCTCAACCCCATCGAACACCTTTGGGATGAATTGGACCGCCGACTGCGAGCCAGGCCTACTCGCCCAACATCAGTGCCCAACCTCATTAACGCTTGTGGCTGAATGGAAGCAAGTCTGGAGCAATGCTACAATATCTAGTGGAAAGCCTTCCCAGAAGAGTGGAGGCTGTTATAGCAGCAAAGGGGGGACCAACTACATATTAATGCCCATGATTTTGGAATGAGATGTTTGACGTGCAAGTGTCCACATACTTTAGATCATGTAGTGTTTCTCTAGCTTAAATTTACTAGGGGGTTAAGGTCTCAGATAGGTTGATTCATTATCTTGTCACAGGATATAATTATCTGCTCAGCTGGCCACCCACAGCATCATGTCCAACGTGGCCAGGTTAGCCTATGAGAAAAGCAGCTAGTCATTTTAGATCAATGGTTTAAACCATGGTCTAAGCAAAAGTTAACAAAATATGGACATCGCAAGTTGGGAGGGGAAATACATATTGAAAAACAGGCACGAGAAATGTGATCCTGCCCAACATACTGATTCACCGTAACACTGGGGTTCAGCTGAGATCCATAGCAGATGTATGAAGCATCTCTAAGTGTATGTAGATATGCTGCATTAGAGGCCAGTGTGTTTCCTGGGTGGTGACCACAGTGGGAGGTCATAGCTTAACTCCCCACATCACACTCAGACTACTTTACAAGATACCATAAACATCTATTAGATGGGCAGCATGGAAAGCAGTTGCAAAGAAAGTGCATAGCTAGTGGGGGTTCCGTGCACCATTAGCCAATAACAGCAGGCCACAGTACTAGCTGGAGACAGATGAACACATTACCCATTCACCTCATGCTTGGACATGCACACTCATTTCACTGCAGAGGAGTCTCTTCAGGGCATAATAACACACTGTGTGTAGCTGCAGTTACAGTAGAGGGAGAAAAGGTCCTGCAGTATGAGATTCAATATCAAAAGCAGAAAAACCTTTCAGACATTAATCAAATCTCATGCGCGTGGTTAAAGGGGGCCTAACCAGCACAATACAGTTAGTCTCTGCTGCTGTAAAGCCAGCCCTGAACAATGTCCTCTGGTTTTACCACAGTCTGCTGAGCAGAGGTTCTCTGAAGCTAGCTAGAGTGATAATATCCCAGTATCACAGAGTTCCAATGTCCTGTGTTAAAGTGGTCCAGTGACTGTAGGAAGCAGAGCAGCCAGTACAAAGTAGTCTAGTAGACAGATAGTAGAGTCTAGCTCTGAGGGGCTTTAATCTCTTCCTCCCTCAACTGGTGTCCCATTATCATTATCTGACCTGCTGAGGCATCTGCTGCCAGGTTCTTATCAGCAGCCAATTAGAACACAGGGATCTTATCTCCAACAGCCAATTACAACCGAGGAGCTCCTGTGAGGGACTGTCAACAACTCAGAGACCTCACGCCTCTCTTATCTGGCCCCGCCTCTCCCTCCAGACAGCTCCACTGTCATGGTAACCGCTGGTGAAGGGATACTATTACAAGGGAAACAGGTACAGGCCACTTTAATAAAATAAACTCCCAGACACCCTGACTGTGTCTCCCAACAATGTCAACACCCTCTTGATAACTGGCGTCCAGCAACATTTTATTCATTGGGTCTATCTCCAGTTGAAGAAAAGGCTGCTGCTGCTCTGATGGTGTGTGTGTTTGACCCTCCCAGCTAACAGCTATTACACACAGCACTTAGAGCTACATTACCAGAGGAAGGAGCAGACATGCCTGGAACGCTCCACACCTGTACCTCTTGATAACAAAGGCTTTGCAGATTCTTTACAGGAGAGGAGATAGAGATTACTTTCTGTTTGGCTTATTCTCCTTGACAAGGATGTTATGAAGGATGAATTCTGCTCCCAACCGCTCCTCTATCTGTCCATCAATCTCCATGCAGGAATCAATCCTAGGGCAACTCTGATAGGCTGTTTCCCATGACAACAGATAACACTTAGAGGTCAACTACCTATTTTAATGGTTTCATTGGTCCAGCTTGGTGTCACCCTGGTGGTGTTATCAATAAAGCTACCAATACTTCAAATAGAGACGGTGTTAATGCAAAGGCAACATTCACAAGCACAAAGGTCTGTGTAAAATCAATTATTGACGTTCCTTTTCTGTTGACCGAATAGAAGGCCAAGGTTGTCCATTCAGAGTGATGACAATCTGCTTTCTTTGACACTGAGCATGTGACTGTCTGTGATGGCTGTGTGACATGGCCATGTGACATCATGGCTGACTGTCAAGTGGCTGTCGGGGTAGACGTGCTTAGGAGTGTCACTGCCACATCACATGTCACCAGACCAAACAGAAACAAGACAGACTGGCCAGACATCTAGGACACGTCCACTTCCACAGAAAGAGTCCTCTACTGCCGGTCAACAAGGACATATTGACCAATACTGAATCAACACTACAATATTTCATTATCAGTCAACAAGGGCAGATCCACCTTCTGTATAAGGCCTACACGCTACTGTCAGTCAACAAGGGCAGATCCACCTTCTGTATAAGGCCTATACTCTACTGTCAGTCAACAAGGAGATTCTATAGAGCTACACAGACTATATAGAGCTATACTTGTACACTACACAGACAATATAGAGCTACACTTGTACACTACACAGACTAGAGGTCGACCTATTAATCGGAATGGCCGATTAATTAGGGCCGATTTCAAGTTTTCATAACAATCAGGAAATCGGTATTTTGAACGGCGAAATTGTGCCACTTCTCTTGCGTTCCGTGCAAGCGGTCAGGGTATATGCAGCAGTTTGGGCCGCCTGGCTCGTTGCGAACTGTGTGAAGTTAATTTATTTCTAACAAAGGTCGTAATTAATTTGCCAGAATTGTACATAATTATGACATAACATTGAAGGTTGTACAATGGAACAGCAAAATTTAGACTTAGGGAAGCCATTCGTTAGATAAAATACGGAACGGTTCCGTATTTCACTGAAAGAATAAACGTTTTGTTTTCGAAATGATAGTTTACGGATTCGATTATTTTAATGACCAAAGGCTCGTATTTCTGTGTGTTATTTTGTTATAATTAAGTCTATGATTTGATAGAGCAGTCTGACAGTGATGGTAGGCAGAAGCAGGCTCGTAAGCATTCATTCAAACAGCACTTTCGTGCGTTTGCCAGCAGCTATTGCGCCGTTTATGACTTCAAGCCTATCAACTCCCCAGAGATTAGGCGGGTGTAACCGATGTGAAATAGCTAGCTAGTTAGCGGGGTGTACGCTAATATCGTTTCAAACGTCACTCGCTCTGAGACTTGGAGTAGTCGTTCCCCTTGCTCTGCATGGGTAACGCTGCTTCGAGGGTGGCTGTTGTCGATGTGTTCCTGGTTCGAGCCCAGGTAGGGGCGAAGAGAGAGACGGAAGCTATACTGTTACACTAAAGTGCCTATAAGAACATCCAATAGTCAAAGGTATATGAAATACAAATGGTAGAGAGAGAAATAGTCCTATAATTACTATAACCTAAAACCTCTTACCTGGGAATATTGAAGACTCTTGTTAAAAGGAACCACCAGCTTTCATATGTTCTCATGTTCTGAGCAAGGAACTTAAACGTTAGCTTTTTTACATGGCACATATCGCACTTTTACTTTCTTCTCCAACACTTTGTTTTTGCATTATTTAAACCAAATTGAACATGTTTCATTATTTATTTGAGGCTAAATTGATTTTATTGATGTATTATATTAAGTTAAAATAAGTGTTCATTCAGTATTGTTGTAATTGTCATTATTACAAATAAATAAAATAAATACATTTAAAAAAATGTTTTTATTTTTATTTAATCTGACGATTAATCGGTATCGGCTTTTTTGGTCCTCCAATAATCAGTATCGGTGTTAAAATCAATCGGTCAACCTCTAACACAGACTATATAGAGCTACATTTGTTCACTACACAGACTATATAGAGCTACACTTGTACACTACACAGACTATATAGAGCTACACTTGTACACTACACAGACTATATAGAGCTACACTTGTACTACAGACACTCTACTAGCAGTCAACCAGACCAGATTCTCCTCTAATACCAATCAACATGGACCATGTGGCAGATTGTCATGCCCTCTAACTCAAAATAGGGACCATTAACATTTCCTAAAGGTTAGACTTTCCAATGGTTGACTTGTCCTCTGATGGAGAGCTGTAGTGCCAGTGGGGAGGACAGCCAGGTGTTGTTGTGATGACAGAGAGAGGAGATGAGGCTCAGTTGATGGGACTTTATCAAACTGATGACTGACATGTCTGTGTAAGTCTCCATACCTCCCTGAGGATGACAGCTCCTCTTCTCTGGCTCTGTGAGCTGAGAGACAGACAGATAGACACTGAGTGGAGGAGAAGACCCTACAGAGCAGAGAAAGAGCGAGAAAGTGGGAGTGAGAGAGATGGAAGTGGAGATTTGCTACTAATAGCTGCCTTGACAGAGGACCCAAACACTGCTCTGCTCACTCCAAGTTCCCCCTTACGACATCTATCCAACCTGAACCATTAGGATGTAAAAACATCTGACTTTGGATCAGTGATTAGGGGTAAACTGAAAGAGCTGGTCAAATCAGATAACAGCAGGCTAATTTATTTAGTACGATAACCTTTTTTCTGATTAACAACATCTTTCCCCAAATACATGATGGTGAATAGAGGACAGGAGTGCAGAACGGGAGCATGTTAAAAGGCTGTTAACAATACCAGTGTTGTGTGAATACAAACATCACCATGCTACAATAACCTGAGGCCTTCAGATATATATATGAACTGACACATCAAAGGAAGAACGCTTGTTCTCACTACAGAGTTGTTAGAAGTCAATCTATTCAATGCAGAAAGATGCACAACAATCTGTGCAATACAAGGCAATTGTAATCTATGATAAACAAGTGGCTGTTCCTTCCCAGCTGTAAACCTCTGAAAACAGTCCAGAATCTGAGCGGAGCAAAACATTTTGGTTTTGTTGCGATTCGACGTCTCCATTTGTATGGGTATTCGGCCCAGCTGGGAAGCTTCAATTGCTGGAGAACACTGAATCCAGCAAATACCTATTTGAGGATCAACCATCCATCAATTATTGAGTAAGAAGTATCCTCACTGTATAATGCTGAATCGTTTTGTTGATACATTTCAATGTTAAACAAATGACTTTAATCATTAACACTACAATTAAAATGGCTACTGTAGTTGTGGCTATTTCCAGCGATGCAAAAACTGATGTCAAGGAAAATGAGAACGGGGTTGTGGGTGGAAATGCCCCAAAGGAGACTGTTTTAGCTCTTTTTATCACGGAGAGAAAAATCCTAACAAAGGAGGAGGCCATAGCCAACCCCATTAAGGAGGAGCAGCTCTACCACAGTCTCATACAGGAAATTAATCCAAACCACTTGGTCAGCTCTGGCGTATATATATCTTCTCAGTAAGGAAGCAAAGGCAATGCTTCTGATCAGAGGAATAACAGTCAGAGGATGTTGTGGTCAAAGAGAATAATCCTTTCAGTTTGAAGTCGCACATGGCTGACCAGAACTCAATTCAAGTTACAATTAAAGAACTACCTGAATCAGCAGATGATAGTGTTGTGACTGAGTTTCTGGTTAAAACTGGATGTAAGGTGGTGGGGAGCTCGATCAAATGAAACGTTTTAGTCACATGCGCCGAATACAACAAGTTTAGACTTTACCGTGAAATGCTTACTTACAAGCCCTTAACCAACAGTGCAGTTCAAGAGTTAAGAAAATATTTACCAAGTAGACTAAAATAAAGTAATAATAAAAAACACAATAAGAATAACAATAATGAGGTTCTATACAGGGGGAACCAGTACCGAGGCGGTGTGCAGGGGTGTGTGGGTGATGAAGTTCATGATGAGATATAAGGGTAAACTTACAAACTGCTCCAGTGGAGATCCTTTTGTATATGTTGAAGCAGCACCCATCACTCCCATAACACGGTCTGTAAAAATGGGCCCTCACTGGATCAAGTATTTTATGATGGACAAGGCCCTGCGCTTAGACAGGACTGGCAGACACAATCCCACGCTAGAGGGGGTCAGGAGATGATAGAGTACAGTCCTACTACATTGGACAACATAAGGTGCGTAGAGGAAACTTTTTCACACTATGTGCAGGACAACAATACTGTCCCCATGGGCAGGGCAGACTTATCACATATCACAGCTGAAATGACTGAACGTGAGACTGAGGTTGAAGAGGATTACTCCTCGGCTCCCAAGGACAAAGACGGAGTGAATGAAACATTGGAGTTGGTACCTGGTGAGCCAGAGTCTGGCTCACAACAGTGACCTCTCATTCCAAGAATACGAAGAATAAGAAAAAGAGGCTACTGAGATCAGTGACAATCATAACCTAATAGAAAACTCTGAGGATGATAAGGGACCCCGAAGGCGGTGCAACTCTGCAGAATTCAAAAGGCAGCCAAACATCAATGCTGGCCTTCATTCAAACAATCCGGAATCAACAAACACCAAAGCGGCCCAGGGTACCAAGCTCCCCATCAGAGTCTGGAGTTAGGTCACCTGCAGAAAAAATGGCTGATATGGAGGATGTAATTCTGGGAGAATTAGCCATCCAGACAGAAAGCATTGATGAATGGTGGAACATGTATGATTGAAATAATCTATAGTTGAGTAGCCTATATTATCTGGTTCAGAGAAGGACATCTGTATATGAGCATAACCTCTGTCGCTAACATGGCTTTTCAAGAGAATGAGCAATCTGCAGATAATACTATTTAATGCCAACTCTTGACACATGTCCCAAACAAAACGCCTTCGAGACAAACTCAGTTCCCTTAACCGAGGTATTTTTCAAACCGTTAATCAGGCTAAAATACTCTGGGACCCTCATTCCAAGCCTAGAGGAATATTGGGAGGTCATCAATATTTGTAGCATTATTTTAAAGAATGAACAGGTAGAACATTTATTTAATGACTTATTTTGATTTTGTTCGTTTTCCCTGAGACATGGCTGAAGAAATCTTCTCCTATTTCTGCTTTTAATGTCTCCGGATATTCCATATTCAGGAGGGACAGGGGAAAGGGCAGAGGGGGTAGATTGCTTATGTACATGAAAGATAACTTTAAATGCAAACGTATCATATGGAAACATGCCAATGACCTTGAATGTATGGGGCTTCCTCTCCCCTCATATGTCTCTCACTATGATTAGATTATATCAACCACCAACATTTGATATCTAGTTTATGACCATCTAAATGCCATGCTTAAAACTTGTTGCCACTAGGGAGGTGCCATTTCGACATAGCACAAATGTGTACCCAATGTAAACGGCCTCGTACTCAATTCTTGCTCGTACAATATGCATATTATTCTTACTATTGGATAGAAAACACTCTCTAGTTTCTAAAACCGTTGGAATTATGTCTGTGGGTGAAACAGAACTCTCTCTGCAGCAAAATCCATGACAGGAACTGCGAAGGTCTGAAAACTAGGCTCTGCTCTCGGATCAGTTTTAAGATCTGTGTGTATCCTATGGGTCGACATGAACTGCACCCGCCTTCCCCTGGATGTCAGTAACCAATGAGAAGTGGAATGGACTTTCTGCGTAGTTCCCAGAGGTTATAAAAGGCCAAAGAGCGAGAGGACCTATCTTTTCAACGCTCGCCATTACGCAAAGCAAGACCTCAGAATGGCATTTTGGAACGCTCAGTTAATGACCTTAGAAATATCCGTCTGTAATTTAATTCGTTATAGGTGTTAGAAACATCATAACGAAGTTATTTTAAACCGAGTTATATCAGTTTATGCGAGTATATTGCTATTTTCTGAATTTCCTTAGTATTGAGTATAACGTTTTGGGCATGCTGTTTGGTATAGCTACTTGTTAGCTGCTACTTCCGAATTTGAACACGACTTTTTACAATCAAGCAACAATTCTTTTGGACAAAGGACCACTTCGCCAAGATTCTGAAGGAAGCTCGTCCAAAAGTAAGAGCTATTTATGATGTTATTCCGTATTTATGTGGGAAAATGTGAACGTATTTGTCCGCCATTATTGCGGCACTAGTCTGGCTGTAACGCACACTGTATGTCTAATAACGTTAATTTTAAAAATCTAACTCAGCGATTGCATTAAGAACTAATTTGTCTTTCAATTGCTGTCCAACCTGTATTTTTTTTAGTCAAGTTTATGAATAGCTTTCGATAAGAGTAGGTGCCTTTCCAAGATGGCGCTGGCCAGAATGCATGCCCTGTTGCTACTGATCACATTGTATAACCACGGTGTGTGCTGCTAAATATGCACATTTTCGAACAAAACCTATATGGATTGTGTAATATGGTGTTACAGGACTGTCATCAGAAGAATTCTGAGAAGGTTAGTGAAAAAATTAATAGCGTTTGGTGGTTTATAACGTTATTGCTATTTTTGCCTTGAATCAATGCTGCTGTGTGACTGACTATTGTAGTAAGCTAGCGCTATATTGTATTTTCGCTGTAAAACACGTAAAAAATCGGACATATTGGCTATATTCACATGATCTGTGTCTTTCATCTGCTGTACGCTGTGTATTTTTAAGAAATGTTTTATGATGAGTAATTAGCTAATACACGATGATCTCGGTAGTTATTCTAGTCATTTTAGTGACAGTTGTGATGGGGGCTGCAATTGTAAACTATGATTTATACCTGAAATATGCACATTTTTCTAACAAAACCTATGCTATACAATAAATATGTTATCAGACTGTCATCTGATGAGGTTGTTTCTTGGTTAGTGGCTATTTATATCTTTATTTGGTCGAATTTGTGATAGCTACTGATGCAGTAAGAAAATGGTGGAGTATGAGAGTGGTGTCTTTTGCTAACATGGTTAGCTAATAGATTTACATATTGTGTCTTCCATGTAAAACATTTTAAAAATCAGAGATGATGGCTTGAATCACAAGATCTGTATCTTTCATTTGGTGTCTTGTAATTGTGATTTCATGAACATTTTATTTTATGATATCCCTGTAACTTTAGGCTAGGCTATGCTAGTCAGCTTTTGTGATGGGGGTGCTCCCGGATCCGGGTTTGTGAGGCGTTAGAGGTTAAAGAATGTGATCATACGGAGATTATCTTCATGGGCGATTTCAATATAAACCGGGACAACAATTTGCAGGAAAAAACTCAGATCACAGACAATTTCAACCGGACTCAAATAATACAAGGTCCAACCAGAGTAACACAGACGACCCAGACTCAAATTAAGCTGGTGTTTACAAACAGACATGATCGAATAACTAAGTCCAGTAACTTACTAACTGGCATATCTGACCATAATGTTACATTGGTGGTTAGAATGCTCACTAAAAAGAGATTTAACCTGTTGGGGATGGGGGCGCTGTTTAGACTATTTATGCTAATTTGGCTAATTTTTTAAACGGCTTCCCACAAAATCCTTGATCGTACAATATGCATATTATTATTATTATTGGATAGAAAACAGTCTATAGTTTCTATAGGAGTTGAAATTTTGTCTCTAAGTGGAACAGAGCCCATTCTACAGCAATTTCCCTGACATGGAGTCAGATTTGAGAAATGTTGGCCACTCTTCTGAAGTCAGTTAAAAGGGCACTGTCGTTGCTATGACTATACGGACACTTCTTACGTCTTCCCCTGGATGCCTTTACGTGATGACGATTCCAACGGGGTCGATTGCGCGTTCACAGGCCCTACAAATGAAAAAACCCTGAAGCTAGTCATTCTTTGGGAGCTGCGTCATGAGCCTAGAGGACACCGGCGCGCACCTGTTCCAAGCGTTAGTTTAGCCTGTTATATTTCTCCGGTCATCTTTTCACTCGTTATAGGAGTTAAAAACATCATAAGGTAGTTAATTTAAAGCGTTTTATAGCAATTTATATCCGTTTAGTGCGATTTTGGGACATTTATTTTTGCAACGATGTGAAAAGTTGGGCACGCTTTTCAGTTCATCCCGAACGCAGTTGACATTTCCACATGGCAAGAGGACAGCTTTCCACCAAAAGACGATTTCTCCCAAGAAAGGATCCTTTGCCCAAGATACTGATGGAAGAACAGCTCAAGGTAGGACATTTTTATTATGATAAATCGTGTTTCTGTCGAAACATTTTAGTGGCTTAGGACGCCATGTTTTTTGACGTAGCTTCGCTTGGCGCAAACTGTATTGAAAAGTAAGGATAAATTAAAAAATGTAATAACGCAATTGTATTAAGAATTAAATTGTCTATCAATCCCTGTCCACCCTATATTTTTTAGTCACGTTTATGAGTATTTATGTATAAGAGTAGATCACTGTCTAAGTGGCGCAAGGACTTTTTCTTTACCAGCTTGTCTACATTTCACATTGTCTAACCATGATTTTGGTGGCTAAATATAAACATTTTCGATCAAACTGTATATGCATGTTGTAATGTGATGTTACAGGAGTGTCATCGGAAGAATTCTGAGAAGGTTAGTGAAAAAATTAATATCTTTTGGCGATGTTGACTTTTATCGCTCACTTTGGCTAGAATCAATGCTGGGCTGCTAATTGCTATGTGCTAAGCTAATATAACGATTTATTGTGTTTTCGCTGTAAGACACTTAGAAAATCTGAAATATTGTCTGTATTCACAGGATCTGTGTCTTTCGATTCGTGTATGCTGTGTATTTTTACGAAATGTTTGATGATTAGTAGTTAGGTAAACACGTTGCTCATTGTAATTATTCTAGTCCATTTGTGATGGTGGGTGCAATTGTAAACTATGCCATCTACCTGAAATATGCACTTTTTTCTAACAAAACCTATCCCATACCATAAATATGTTATCAGACTGTCATCTAATGAGTTTTTTTGTTGGTTAGGGGCTATAAATATCTTAGTTTAGCCGAATTGGTGATGGCTACTGGTGTTGGTGGACAAATAAAAGATGGTGGATTATGCTAATGTGTTTTTAGGTAATAGATGTACATCTTTACATATTGTGTCTTCCCTGTAAAACATTTTAAAAATCGGAAATGTTGACTGGATTCACAAGATCTGTGTCTTTCATTAGCTGTATTGGACTTTAATGTGTGAAAGTTAAATATTTTAAAAAAATATTTTTTTTGAATTTCGCGGCACTGGTTTTTCAGTGGGGGGGGGGGGGTGTGCCGCTAGCGCCACGCTGATCCTAGACAGGTTAAGAACCATATTAAATGTGCAACAGTACGATAAAAAAATTCTGAAAAGTGAGCAGAGTAACTATGATGCAGCTATAAGAAAAATTGACTGGACTGATCTGTTAAGCAATGAAGACGCAGAGTCTGGATACAGAACATTTGTCAGCTAATGAGAGTGGTTAACTCTTTTTACCAAGAAATTTCAACGTTAGCCAATACGGAAAACCTCTCTAGCATGGCTCAACAAGGACCTCTGGAGGCAGATGAGAGAACGGGATCTTTCCTTGAAAAAAGCACTGAAGTCTGGTCAAGATGATGACAAACGTATATTTACAGCACTGAGAAAAAAGGTGGTAAGGAAAATAAAAAAACAAAAGCAGAGTTCTTACCGTGATCAATGAAGCAAAAGGAAATGGCAAAGTGATTTGGGAAAATCTCAACAAACATGGAGAGGAGCTAAAAAGTCCAAAAAAACAACCTGAATTAAAGGTTAATGGGATTCTAATTCAAGACCGATTTCACATCATACATTTTTTTGGTTAACTCTGTCAGGAAACTGGCTCAACCAAGACCACAGTTCTCACTCCCATAGATAATAAACCAATATTCAGAATTCCTGAAATCGCAGCGTCAGCAGTGTACGGTATTAGCAGCTTCTTCAGGAGCTATTGAACAAAATATGAATTTGGTCTAGACACTGTATATCTGAAGAGATAAATTCTCTGATTGCTCCTATTCTACATCTAGTTAATCTGTCCATCAAATATGTGTTCCTCCCCAATGCTCGGAAGTCTGCTACAATGATACCTGTTTTAAAATCTGGTGACCAAACACTGGTGGAAAATTACCAACCTATAAGCATTCTTCCAGTGCTATCAAAAGTAGCTGAAAAATGTGTGTCTGATCATCTGACTGATCACCTCATTCAAGGCAACTCCATACATCAAATGCAATTTGGATTCAGAACTAACCATCCTACCAAAACAACCAAGTGTTATTTTCTGGGGTGCATTAAATCTAAAACTGGACATAGCTGGTGAAGTCAGTGCAGTCTTTTTGGATCTTAAAAAGGCCTTTGATACTGTGAATCATAATGTCCTCCTATCCAAACTATCCTCCCTTGAAGTGTCCACTGAAGTTATTATTTGGATGTATTCCTATCTGACAAACAGAAGTCAAAGGGTTTGTTTGGGGGACACTCAGACTCTCTTTACTATAACATTGGGGTCCCACAAGGGTCAATATTAGGCCCGCTTCTGTTTACCATCTATATAAATGATCTCCCACTTGTTTGCCTACAAGTTAACACAAGTTAATGGTTAACACGGTCAAGTCTGGATTATCCAATTTTAGGTTTATAAGACCTTTCCTTCCGCTGGAGGCCGCTAAACTATATATGCATGCTATGATCTTCTCACATCTGAGATATTGCCTCATATGCTGGTCACAAGCAGGAGCTACTATTCTAAAACCAATTGAAATCACTCTACAAACACGAGATTTTTCATAAATCAAACACTTACCATCATTGTCATTTCATTTATAAACATAATTTATTTAGTCTGGATAGCTTTAAGCAGCATGTAGATGCAAGCCTTGTCTTTAAGATCCTGCATGGTCGATCCCAGCATATCATGCTCAAGGAAAGCACCTCCAGGATAACAAGGGCAGTAACATCAAGAAGAGGGGATTGCGTTGTCCCTTTTCGACACAGTAAAAATCAGTCAAGCGCCCTTCTCTGTTAGAGTTACAATGCCTATGGACTTGAGAAGCTGCATTGATTATTGTATTTTTAAATGTAATTTGAAAACATGGCTAAAATCTATCCAAACCTGTACACGAGTTACCTGTGGTTCCTCATAAGACGACAGTTGATGATAGTGTTGTTGTTTTAGTGAGTATTTGTATTGTGGCTGTGTAAAGGCTCTTACCTGCCCAGGGACTACATGTGCAAATGATCTTTTGGCTAGCCCCGGCACATTTACATGGATGTTGCATTACTGATGTTGATTCATGTGCATTGTCCCCTATAAAAAAAATGCAGTGATGTAAAACATTCTAATGTGACGTTATACTACAACTAATACCGTCATTGTTTGTCAAGAAGTCACTAGTGCATGACAGTGTTGTATCAACTAGGTGCAGGAGCTGTTATGAAATATGAAGCGTTGCCAGGTCCTGCTCCTCCACCCACACAAGGGAATGACATACTATATGGGAAGAGAAGGGAGGGAAAGAGAAAAAAAATCTAAAGGAGGTTGCCAAGCAAATGATTACATTTTCCCAGTGAGATAGATGCCTGTCCTTATGTGTCAAAGAGATATGTAGAGATGAACGAGCCGAAAGAGAGGGAAGAAGAGGGGATCCCTGCATTTAATCCATCAGGCTCCCCAAAACACTTGACAAAACCTGGCTCTGTGGAGTCATTTTCTGTTCATCTGAGTGGGTGTCGCCAAGGTCCTGAAGATTAATGTTTTTGGAGAGCAGTGGAGACTTTTGTCCTTTAAAGGAGTTTCAGCAAAAACACCTTTAAGAATACCCTTGACTTGATCATTAGTCTCCTGTATCAGAGAATGGCTCAGGTACAGCCCAGTTCATCAAAACTCCATGATAATATACGCCATTTGGCACTCACCTTTATCCAAAGCCACTTACAGTCATGCATACATTTTCTAATGGGAATCCAACCCACAATCCTGGTGGTACAAGCCCCGTGCCTCTACAATACCAACAGAGGCACACGGTGACCTCAGATGTAAAGATTCATCCTCAAACTAGAGGAAATGTCATTTGTTGGATGTTGTTGATGTCGTAGAAACAACAGAAATGAACAGTGATCTAGAACAGTGATCTGTGATCATGTGAAACTTAATGACAAACCTGACAAAATGTCCTAATAACTGGGAATCAATAAACAACTGGATGGAGGATCGTCTTTAGAGATATGACCAAGTGGGGCTGACATCAGCAGCAGAACTAGAGAGAGAGTGAACATGGAATCAGAGTGGATTGCCAGACAACCCTTATAAAAGGTTTGTATTGTGTCAGATAGATCGATGGAGGATAGAGGAGGAGGTTACAGCCAAGGAAGACGGACAGAGATCCTCTGATCTGACCATCAGCTGCAGCAGAGAGTTCAGCAGAGAAAGCTTCAGCAGAGAGCTTCAGCAGATAGAGCGCGAGAGAGAGATAAATAGATGGAGAGAAGGAAGAGAGTAGCTCAGGGAAAGGTGTGAACTGTGGCTTTCACACATTTATCATTGTGAGCAGGAACCTGAGCAAAAACCTTGTTCCCCTATTGTGGTCTATGGGAAACTTTAGAAACATCGGTTATATACTGAAGTTAACTTAGGAGTAAGAGAAAGAAGTGGAAATTGCTGTACAATGTCACACAGACACACTCCAGCCAACACACACACGCCAGGCAACCCAATCACCTTTTTCTCATCTGTAAAACTTCAAAGGCTTTTTGCCTCCCTCTGAAATCAATTATAAAACACAATTCTCTGCGCTCTCTCGCTCTCACCACAGCGGATCAATATCTCCTTTATACTGAGTTTAATGAAACTGCTGGGAGCCTCAGCTGACTTAGATGGCTTTTATTCCTTGTCCATAATGAATGAGCAAGCAACTGAATCATAAAACCAGAGGTCCACCATCCCTCCCCCTTCCATTCATTCATGAGCTCCACCCAATCAAGTGGGGGGCACACTGCTCTAACACTTCACCAAGGAATGTGAGTAAGGGAATGTGTTCTTCTAGAAAGAGCAGAAAAGGCAGAAAGAGGGGAGGAAATGAGATAGCAGGATGGTGAATGGGTGGAAGAGTGCTGCAGCTCATTACAAGCCCTGCTGTGACAGCCACAGAGAGGCAGCTGCTGTGGGTCAGTGGAAACGACTGGAGGTGGAAAATGAGAGAGTCAGAAAGAGACAGGCAGAAAGAGAGAGTCAGAAAGAGACAGGCAGAAAGAGGTAGAGAGACCTTACGACAGACCATGTATACACCCTGCACACCCTTATTGCCAAACAAATAAAACAAAAGCAAAGTCCTTTTGTGCTTTGTTGATTTCAAAAAAGCTTGACTCAATTTGGCATGAGGGTGTGCTATACAAATTGATGGTAATCAGTGTTGGAGGAAAAACATATGACATAACATCAATACATACAAACAACAAGTGTGCAGTTAAAATTGGCAATAAGCACACATTTATTTCCTCAGGGCCGTGGGGTGAGACAGGGATGCCGCTTGAGCCACACCCTCTTCAACATTTATATCAATGAATTGGCGAGGGCACTAGAACAATTTCCAGCACCCGGCCTCACCCTACTGTACTCGGAAATCAAATGTCTACTGTTTGCGAATGATCTGGTGCTTCTGCCCCCAACCAAGGAGGGCCTACACCAGCACCTAGATCCTCTGCAAAGATTCTGTCAGATCTGGGCCCTGAGAGCAAATCTCAGTAAGACAAAAAGTAATGCTGTTCCAAAAAAGGTCCAGTTTCCAGGACCACAAATTCCATCTAGACACTGCTGCCCTAAAAATACAAATAATTATAGCTACCTCGTCCTAAACATCAGCGCCACAAGTAACTTCCACAAAGCTGTGGATGATCTAAGATACAAGGCAAGAAGGGCATTCTATGACATCAAAAGGAACATAAAACTCAACATCCCAATTAGGATCTGGCAAAAAATACTTCAATCACGTATAAAACCCATTGCCCTCTATGGCTGTGACATCTACTCACCAACCAAGAATTCACTAAATGGGACAAACGCTCAATTATGAGACTGCTTGCTGAATTCTGCAAAAATATACGTAGTGTTAATGCGAAATCCAAACAATGAATGCAAAGCAGAATTAAGACAATACAGCTAGTTATCAAAATCCAGACAAGACAAGAGCTGTTCAATTTTTCAACCACCTAAAGGGAAGCGATGCCTACACATTCCACCACAAAGCCCCCACCTACAGAGAGATGAACCGAGACAAGAGTTCCCTCAACCAGCTGGTTCTGGGGCTCTGTTCACACACACAAACAGATCCTACAAAGCCCCAGGACAGCAACACAATTAGACCCAACCAAATTATGAGGAAGCAAAAAGTGAACTATTTGACACATTGGAAAGAATCAACCAATGCTATCTGGCCCTAAACAGAGAGTACACAGTGGCAGAATACATGACCACTGTGACAGACTCAGTGAACATAGCCTAGCCTAGCTATTGAGAGAGGTCACCATAGGCAGACCTGGCTCTCAAGAGAAGACAGGATTTTAGCAAAATGTATAAACTCCCATATCTGTTAGGTGAAATTCCATAATGTGCAGTCATATCAGAAAGATGTGGCTCATTGCCTTTATTAAAGGGCAATCAGTGGAGCACAAACATCATTGTAAATAGTAGCAATACTTACGTTTATTTATCTTACCCCACCATTCGTACTACAACTATTTGCACATTGCTAAAACACGGTACATAGCTGATATGACGCTTGAAATGTCTATCTTTTTGAAACCTTAAGTTAAGTTCTAGTAGTTTGTTGTTGAATTTGTTTCTTCTCAGTTTTGTTTATTTCACTTGCTTTGGCAATGTAAACATATTTCCCATGCCAATAAAGCCCTTTGAATTGAGAGAGCGCTCGAGAGAGGAGCGAGAACCACAGGAAGAGTATCTTTTGATGTGTGTGCTGCTGTGAGCGTGGTGCCGAGTTAAAAAGGGGATTCCTGCATCACCTCTCAAAGAGATGACAGATGGATTGGGAAAGAAAGGAGGGCAGAAAGAGACAGAGATGTTGAAGGAGACTAAGAGCTGAGTAAGGTCTCCAACACGTCTTCATCCGCAAACCTATAGACCATATCTCCTCTGGCTGAGAAGCATAAGACAGGGAATTAACGGTACTTTACACGGTTACACGGTTTCAACTTTGAATATGTAATTTAGGGCGCTTCAAAAAGAGCTCATACCTAGACAGCACATCCTCCTCTGTCTGCCTCTCAGGTCAGGGGAGAAACAGACCGAATAGAGTTCAACATAGCTACTTGTTGTCCTCCAGTACCTGTGTGAGACCTCCAAATGTCATCTCCAATTAGAGCTGATATCATAGTGGAGGTGACAGTGGGGCCAGCGCTGGCCCTCAGAAAGCTCTGGGCTTTGATTCAAACGAGGACACAGAGAGCCCGGGGTCTATCCTGTTGTACTGAGACTTCAGCCACAGTTTGGTCCACTTAGGCACAAAGGTAGAGCTGTGAGATGCATAATTCAACAAGCCAGCCAGGAGGCATATCAGAGAGTGTGCTATTCCCAGCTGGCTTATCAGAAAGACTGTTATTCCTCTATTTGGATGCCGTCTCAGACAGAGGTGTAAATCGTACAGTGTGCCGCTCTCTAAATGAAGAATATTGGGATAAAATACCTTGACAACCCTTGAATTGTAAATTGAACTGTGTGTGTGTGTGGGGGGGGGGGGGGGGGGGGGGGGTAGGAGTGCCAGAGCCGACGGGGTCTGGAATGGGATATTATGTTAAGATGAAAGCCCAATCACAGAAGAACGTGGCTAAACATTGTAAACCTTTCCTTATAGAGTTTCTAGAGAAGTTCTTCTCTCCTTTTCTTTACTCGTTTTAAACCAAAAACAGCTGGGCTTGAGTGGTCTAATTGATACCAGTGTATCTGGTAGTGAACTGGGACTGGGAGTGTGTGTTTAATGTTGAATGGAACATAATGTACAGTACAAATGTCCCAAGTGGGATTCAGATCCTCCCACAAGCCTCTTGGTACTGTGGACTACAGCCAAGCAGAGAGTGAGTCAGTCAAGACCTGAAAATGGTTGTCTAGCAATGATCAACAACCAATTTGACAGACCTTGAAGAATTTTGAATAGAATAATTGGCAAATGTTGCACAATCCAGATGTGGATCGTTTAGATACTTTAGAGTCATTTAGATACCCAGAAAGACTGACAGCTGTAACCGCTGACAAAGGTCATTCTACAAAGTACTGACTCAAGGGTGTGAATACTTATGTAAATGTGATATTTCTGTATTTCATTTTCAATACATTTGCAAACATTTTTAAAAATATGTTTTCACTTTGTCATTATGGGGTATTGTGGGGGGGGAAAGTGGAAATAATGGGTATGAATACATTCTGAAGGCACTGTATATCATTCAAATATCCATTTAAATGGTGGCCGATATTGAGAGATAGAGGTGCACACTCCAGCACTGTTTTGCGCTGTAATGCATAAGAGAGGGCTGCGGGCTTGCCCCACAGCTGGGAATGGAGTGTTTTAAATGATCAATCAATCATTGTAATGCCTCAAACAAGACCTTCTTCAAATTCTAGGCAATTAAAGTACAGGCCATTTTCCTTTTTTCTTAAAGCTATGAGAATGAGCTGACTCAAGAAATATGGCTTTTAACAAAATATGATCCTCTACACAGAGGCATATGAAATAATAAACAGCTTCACTTAACAATTATTCCATACCAAGTGGTGCAGAATGTACACACTGAAAAAGTTGTTGATCGTATCAAAAATAATATGTCTCCCCTACAACAACACTGCAGGGAGAGACAGCGTTCACTCGGAGTTGATAGCATTGACTTTTCCTCTGTGGGGCCATATTCCCCAGGCTGATAGATGGAGGGAGAATCTCATCACAGAGCTAATTGTTCCATCTTTCCTCCAGTGTGTTGTGTCTGGATGGCTGAAAACACAGGCAGCTGTCTCCTCTGTTCCAGTAGAAAATGCACTGTGATACGAGACCCCTGAATAGTGCCCCCGCACAGCAGCTAACAGTGTGATACGAGACCCCTGAATAGTGCCCCCGCACAGCAGCTAACATTAGTGTGATACGAGACCCCTGAATAGTGCCCCCACACAGCAGCTAACATTAGTGTGATACGAGACCCCTGAATAGTGCCCCCACACAGCAGCTAACATTAGTGTGATACGAGACCCCTGAATAGTGCCCCCACACAGCAGTTAACAGTGTGATACGAGACCCCTGAATAGTGCCCCTGCACAGCAGTTAACAGTGTGATACGAGACCCCTGAATAGTGCCCCCGCACAGCAGCTAACATTAGTGTGATACGAGACCCCTGAATAGTGCCCCCAAACAGCAGCTAACATTAGTGTGATACGAGACCCCTGAATAGTGCCCCCGCACAGCAGCTAACATTAGTGTGATACGAGACCCCTGAATAGTGCCCCCACACAGCAGCTAACATTAGTGTGATACGAGACCCCTGAATAGTGCCCCCACACAGCAGCTAACATTAGTGTGATACGAGACCCCTGAATAGTGCCCCCGCACAGCAGCTAACATTAGTGTGATACGAGACCCCTGAATAGTGCCCCCGCACAGCAGCTAACAGTGTGATACGAGACCCCTGAATAGTGCCCCCGCACAGCAGCTAACATTAGTGTGATACGAGACCCCTGAATAGTGCCCCCACACAGCAGCTAACATTAGTGTGATACGAGACCCCTGAATAGTGCCCCCACACAGCAGCTAACATTAGTGTGATACGAGACCCCTGAATAGTGCCCCCACACAGCAGTTAACAGTGTGATACGAGACCCCTGAATAGTGCCCCTGCACAGCAGTTAACAGTGTGATACGAGACCCCTGAATAGTGCCCCCGCACAGCAGCTAACATTAGTGTGATACGAGACCCCTGAATAGTGCCCCCAAACAGCAGCTAACATTAGTGTGATACGAGACCCCTGAATAGTGCCCCCGCACAGCAGCTAACATTAGTGTGATACGAGACCCCTGAATAGTGCCCCCACACAGCAGCTAACATTAGTGTGATACGAGACCCCTGAATAGTGCCCCCACACAGCAGCTAACATTAGTGTGATACGAGACCCCTGAATAGTGCCCCCGCACAGCAGCTAACATTAGTGTGATACGAGACCCCTGAATAGTGCCCCCACACAGCAGTTAACATTAGTGTGATACGAGACCCCTGAATAGTGCCCCCGCACAGCAGCTAACATTAGTGTGATACGAGACCCCTGAATAGTGCCCCCGCACAGCAGCTAACATTAGTGTGATACGAGACCCCTGAGTAGTGCCCCCACACAGCAGTTAACAGTGTGATACGAGACCCCTGAATAGTGCCCCCGCACAGCAGCTAACATTAGTGTGATACGAGACCCCTGAATAGTGCCCAAACACAGCAGCTAACATTAGTGTGATACGAGACCCCTGAATAGTGCCCCACACAGCAGCTAACATTAGTGTGATACGAGACCCCTGAATAGTGCCCCCGCACAGCAGCTAACATTAGTGTGATACGAGACCCCTGAATAGTGCCCACGCACAACAGCTAACAGTGTGATACGAGACCCCTGAATAGTGCCCCCGCACAGCAGCTAACATTAGTGTGATACGAGACCCCTGAATAGTGCCCCCACACAGCAGGTAACATTAGTGATGTCTTCAGAGTTAGAAAGACAGAAGTACTGAAACTACCGCCAGCTTTAGAAAGGAAGGAAGCCATTTTGTTTTGGGCTCCTCAGATCCCATATGTATGTATTCAGGATGAAGAGTAATGCTGCATGCAGCCCTGAGTCCTGGCAGTCCAGACAGGAAGGCTGGATGGCGCTGACAGTAAGAAGAAAGCACTGATGGGATGGCCACGGTTATTTAAATATCCAAATGGACGTTAGTATTCTAATATCTTGAGGAAAATCATATGCCTATTTTAATGAAAAGGCTTTGATCTGTGACATTGCTACACACAAGAAAATACCATGATATTTGAAATTATTAAAAAATTAAAAAATCTTTTGAATGTAGTTCTTATGTGTGCATTTCATATATACAAACTTGGTGTGTGCCCCAAAAAGACATGCCGTACAGCCTACACAGGTTTTATGCATGTAGCTTGTTGGCACTAGTCACAGGCTCCATGACTAGCAACGTGAAGTGGGACTTCTCAAATCAATTCAAAAAAATTGAATAAAAATGACAGCATTAAGTTAGCTAACTGAGAAACAGTTAGCTGTTGTTTAATCTGAATGGAGTTGTTGTCGACAAGTGCGGGAGCGCAGCAAAATAGCCTTAACTAGCTAGCTTCTTTACATCAATTTGATGCAGTAAAGACAGGAACTGCCAAATAGGATGACAGAAACTTGTAAATGCCATAGATTATCTAACGAGCGTGATCCAGTAGCTACTTCCTCTATCTCCCTCCCTCCCGTGTCACACACCCTCGGCCCCGGCCCACCCCCTGCGCAGCAAACATGTGTCCAAGTTTATACAAAGTTATTTGAATAGTGAAACTATTTACTGATGGGACTTGGACAGGAGTGGAAGGAGAGAGACAGAAGGACGAAGACGGGGAAAGAAGCCACAGTTCCCTTCCCTTTTAATTAACCCATCACTAGTACGGGTGGAGGAGAAGCAAGGCTTGGGTCGGTGAGTTTCACATCAAAGGGATTGCCCATCTGATCAAAATGTTGCTTGAATGTTTTTTTTTTTTTTTTTTTTTGTTTTTTTTTTATAAATATGGGGTAACGTCCGGCTGGAGTTTTCAATATGAAAAGGCCCAGGAGAGCATTGATCAGGCAGGCTTCGTCTTCCTCTGTAAACTCTACTGTACAGTACTGAATGTCTTGGTTCCAAATGACACCCTATTCCCTATATATTGCACTAACTTTGACAAGAGCCCTTTGGGCTTTAAATAAAAAAAAGAGTGCACTATAAAGGAAATAGGGTGCCATTTGATGCAGACGGTGTCCTTTAAGGATGCCGACCACATCAATATGAAGTGGATCATTGAACTGGATTTACAACGTGTCTTAAATCTAAGTTCCACACAGAGGATCTCAATTACGACCCATGAAAGACATTGCTTTATGTCGTCACACACCATGATTTCACAAGAAAATAGGAACACGGAAACGCTCATGCTCAGTTACACAAAGCTACACTAAAACACACACACAGATGTAAATGTACTGCCGCACACAATCTGCAGCATGGTCTCCGCTCTAGCACAGCTTCCCCAGCTGCAGTATGACAGTTACCTGGACTCAGTGGTGGGAAAAGTACCCAATTGTCATACTTGAGTAAAAGTAAAGATACCTTAATAGAAAATGACTGAAGCAAGGTGTTCTGACTGACGAGCTTCCTGATGTATACTGTAGGGAAACCACAGCTTGTTATGCAGAACTCAAATACACTGAAGACGACAACGAACAGTCAATGTCACTCAGCTCTACCCACACTCCAACACGTCAGGTTAATCAACCTTGATCAAGTAGTACAATCAACAACTAACCAGCAATGTTCAATGTAAGCTGCGCGTGGGCATGCAGAAGAAATATGTCTGCGCAGAGAATCACTCATCTTCCTAGTTTTTCCTTTAGTTAACACTATCAACATTTCCCTCTACTGTGCAAATTGTGATCGAATCAATGCAATATTAGCCACTTTCAATGCAACATATCGAAACAAAACAAACTATGAAAGAGACTGGAGTAGGATTTATTGCATTGACAGGCACGACTCAGACCCATACTCTACTCAGACCGGTGCGCCATAACCAATCAGCGGTGCAGTATCCCTATTATGCAAATAGACCATTGCCATATATGGATCTGTGCCATTTACTTTGAACTGGACTATGTTTACAGCATGAGTGGACACAAGTAGATGTGCTTTATGAGATCAAAGCGAGAGCTGCATGTAGCCAGGTGTGTACATTTGTTCATATTCTTTGGTAATTATTGAGTTATTTGCCCAGTTATTGCTAATGTCTAGTCAACAGTAGGGGAGTGGTTTCTTCCTACAAGAGCACCACGTGTGCATTTCTAGCCATCTTTGAAAAGCAAGTCAGGTAAAGAGCTTTTTTTACATCTTAAAGGGGCAGTGTTGTATTTTGGGGAAGTGTTGTATTTTGAGACAGCCTTGAATAAGCCAAGTAGCCAATAGGCAAAGCATAATTTGTCTGATTCTCTGTAATAATGGTATGGGTATAATGCATTTTATTTTGTAAAGTGGTTTCTTGCATCAAACAACATTTTCAGTCACCTCCTTCTCTGAAGAACAAGTGAATAAACAGGTTAATGTCAATCCCTAAATATATTTTTTAAAGTCTCATGGAATGAGGCCTTCATTGAACACCACACATTGGCTGCTACTGTAGGCTGAATGATAGAACAGCTAGCCTACTTGGCCATTGTTATAACTGTAACTTAAAGCTGGCACAGCCTCAGTGTTCACAGTAAATGTGCGCCATAAGTTGCATAGAATTATCGCAATGTTCAAGTTTGCGCTCAGCAGACATGAAATTTGCTCAGTGCTGAAAATATTTGAGGAAACATTGCTAACTAGTCAGCCAAACTGAGCAAATAAACTCAAGGCAAATAATTGATTTTGATAGGGTGACACACTATTAAGCAGTACACTGTGTGTGTGTGTGTGTGTGTGTGTGTGTGTGTGTGTGTGTGTGTGTGTGTGTTGTGTGTGTGTGTGTGTTGTGTGTGTGTGAGAGAGAGACTAGGCAACAGGATACATAAAATCAGTAGCAGCAGCAGCACGTAACGAGTCAAGAGAGATGTGAAAACGGGTCAATGCAGGTAGTTAAATAGTTAAGCAATAGGTAGACGCTGTTCAGAGTCCTGTTTGTTCCAAACTCAGTCCATCTGTACAGATTTCCGCGCGGTAGAAAACGCTCTCGACCTGCTTCACTACAGGCCCGCTGGATGTGAATGGGGGGCGTGCTTTAGTCCAGCAACTTTGTCTTGCTGACGTTGAGTGAGAGGTGATGTCCTGGCACCACACTACCAGATCTCTAACGACCTCCCTGTAGGTCGTTTCATCATCCTCGGTGATAAGGCCTACCACCGTTGTCACTGTCGGCAAACTTAGTGATGGTGTTGGGAGTCTTGGGTGAACAGGGAGTACAGAAGGAGACTAAGCACGCACCCCTGAGGGGCCCCTGTGTTGGAGAGCTGTGTGTCGGATGTGTTGTTGCCTACCCTCACCACCTGGGTTGGCCCTTCTTTAAGTCCAGGATCCAGTTGCAGAGGGAGGTGTCTAATCCCAGGGTCCTTAGCCTAGTGATGAGCTTGGGGGGGGGGGGGGGGGGGGGCACACTGGTGTTGAATGCTGAGCTGTAGTCAATGAACAGCATTCTCACATAGCTGTTCCTTTTGTCCAGATGGGAAAGGGCAGTGTGGAATGCAATAGACATAGAGTCATCTGTGGAGCTGTTGGGGAGGTATGGGAATTGGAGTGGGTCCAGGGTGTCTGGGATGATGGTGTTGATGTGAGACAGCCTTTCAAAGCATTTCATGGCTACAGACGTGAGTACTACGGGAGTTAAAGTCATTTAGACAGGTTACTTTGGCGTTCTTGGGCACAGGGATTATGGTGGTTTGCTTGAAACATGAAGGTATTGCAGACTGGACCCAGGAAAGGCTGAAAATAACAGTGAAGACACTTGCCAGATGGTCAGCGCATGTTCTGAGTACGCGTCCTGAATGTTAACCTGTTTAAAGGTCTTGCTCACATCTGCTATGGAGAGCATGATCACACAGTCATACGGAACAGCTGGTGCTCTCATGCAGTGTTGCTAGCCTCGAATTAAGCATAGACGATACTAAGCTCGTCTAGTAGGCTTGCTTCTGGTTGGGGTATGTATGTACGGTTACTGTGGGGACGACGTCGTCAATGCACTTATTAGTTAAGCCGGTGAATGATGTGGTAAACTCCTCAATGCCATTGGATGAATCCCGGAACATATGCCAGTCTGTGCTAGCAAAACAGTCCTGTAGCTTAGCATCTGCTTCACCGGACCAGTTCCGTATCGAGTGCGTCACTGGTACTTCCAGTTTGAGTTTTTGCTTGTAAGCAGAAATCAGGAGGATAGAGTTATGGTCAGATTTGCTAAATGGAGGGTGAGGGAGAGCTTTGTATGTGTGTGTGTGTGTGTGTGTGCGTGTGTGTACACCATGTAGGCTGCTAAACACCACCATGTCATATCTCCAGTCATCATAATCCTGACTGTCACTCGATGCCCTCACTGTCACAGAGACTATAATATCCAGCTGTAGGTCTGAGAAAAGTGCATAGGGCCTGGTTTAGGTAAGCCAAGACCACATTCTTTAAAATCTCAACACAGCAATACATCTCCATGTACCTCAGACACAGCTCAGTTCTGACAGGGTAAATAGCCATTCACCTGTTTTATCACCTTAAACAGCACTTCCCCTGCCAACATTGGTATAAAGAGTGACCCAGGTGAACTCAAAGCTATAACTCTGAAGTTCATGCAAATGCCTCTGACATCAGTGTATGATATACGTGGAGGTCTGAGTAACGTAAAGGATCTTATGTTAAGGCTGTGGCATAGTGGTCGTTACGTCAACAGAACCAGAGTAGATGATAGAAGAAAGAGACCCAGAGAAGGGCATCCGTCAGAGGGAGGCCAGTGGAGAGAGACAGGGCCTGGGTCACACACTCCAACGGCGCCAGTAGCAATGACAAACCGCCCTCAGCAGATCCACGAGGCTGTGTGAAAAGCTCCTGGCAATAAATACTGTATTGTTTCAGGGCTTTCACTATAAAAACACTCCACACCTAACAAGCACATCGAAAAATGATGCCTTTTCAAACCCAGCAGACATGCTGTTCTCGAAAAGATTGTATGGAGAGAGCTGCTGAATGGAAAGAGAGCTGCTGAATGGAAAGAGAGCTGCTGAATGGAAAGA
Source organism: Salvelinus fontinalis (assembly GCF_029448725.1). Classification (NCBI taxonomy): domain Eukaryota; kingdom Metazoa; phylum Chordata; class Actinopteri; order Salmoniformes; family Salmonidae; genus Salvelinus; species Salvelinus fontinalis. Next base: position 57,071,827 of record NC_074670.1, on the reverse strand, counting down.
GAGCTGCTGAATGGAAAGAGAGCTGCTGAATGGAAAGAGCTGCTGAATGGAAAGAGCTGCTGAATGGAAAGAGCTGCTGAATGGAAAGAGCTGCTGAATGGAGAGAGCTGCTGAATGGAGAGAGCTGCTGATCTTTAGAGAACGTAGTAGATTAAGAGAAAAACTGCTCTTCTAGAGAAAGTAGAAGATCCAATCAGAGAAAACAGCAGGTCTTTTGGAGAAAGTATAAGACCCAATCAGAGAAAACAGCAGGTCTTTTAGAGAAAGCAGAAGTCCCATTTAGAGAAAACAGCAGGTATTTTAGAGAAAGTAGAAGCTCAAAGCAGACGGCTGATCCCAGAGCAGTCCTGGGTTTGGTCCTAAACGGTCTGACAGCCATCTGTCTGGGATGACTCAGCCAGTTAGGCTACACTTTCATTCACAAGCACACACACATACAGTACAGATGTGAACAGCCCTTCTGGCTCCTCTTCATCTTTTCCCAGGTTGCATTCTGCCAGGCTGTCCAATGACGAGCTGAGCTCAGCCACCTAAGGTGCCACATTAGTAGCTCATTACAGCAAAGCAGCCAGGGTGAGACACTGAACATGTGTGTACAGCACTAACATACAGGAATGAAGACAGCTGTGAACCTTTGCTCCCTGCCACTCTTCGTTTTCTGTCTCAATACCAGGAGAACAGTCCGCTGCTGTATCATTCTACTGCACTTACCATCCACACCCTGGGAATCAATAACATTTTATTCAGCACAGCTCTGCTAGCACTCGCTAAAGGTTAATGAAGGTGGGATTGGACTGGAGAAGGCTAACCATTCCCTCTGCTTTTTGCAGTGTCAGTGACTTTCTTTTCACACATTTACATTTGATGGATTTTATTAATTGCACAAATATGACAGTGAATAAAATATTCCTATCACATTACCATCAACAAGCTGTTTAAAGGCTGAGAGACATGGGTTTGGAGTAGTATGTGTTTTTGCTTCATTTCAATATTCTTATATTTTAATGTACCCATTCTTTCCCCAATTTTGTGATGTTCATTTGGTAGTTACAATCTTGTCCCATCGCTGCAACTCCCGTTCGGACTCGGGAGAGTCGACGGTCGAGAGCCGTGCATCCTCCGAAACACAACCCTGCCAAGCAGCACTGCTTCTTGACACACTGCTCGCTTAACCCGGAAGCCAGCCGCACCAATGTGTCAGTGTGCACGCGCCCGGCCCGCCACAGGAGTTACTAGAGCACGATGTGACAAAGACATCCCGGATGGCCAAACTCTCCCCTAACGACGTGGGGCCAATTGTGCGCCGCCTCATGGGTCTCCCGGTTGTGGACGGCTGAACCCAGGTCTGTAGTGACGCATCAAGAACTGCAACGCAGTGCCTTAGACCGCTGCTCCAGAAGATATGATATGCATATAACTGGTAGATTTGGATAGAAAACTCTAAAGTTTCCAAAACTGTTAAAATAGTGTCTGTGAGTATAACAGAACTGATTTGGCAGGCGAAAACCTGAGAAAAATCCATATAGGAAGTTTTTGTTTGTTTGTTGGTTTTGTAGTGTTATATTCAATGCCATTACAGTATCCATTGACTTAGGACTCAAATTGCAGTTCCTATGCCTTCCACTAGATGTCAACAGTCTTTAGAAATTGTTTCAGGGTTGTATTCTGAAAAATGAGTGAGTAAGAATAGTCTGAATGAGTGGACCCAGCCGTGTCACAGAGCTTTTTCATGCGCACGACCGAGAGAGTGCCTTTCTTGTTTACCTTTTATATTGACAACGTTATTGTCCGGTTGAAATATTATCGATTATTTAGGCTAAAAACAACCTGAGGATTGAATATAAACATTGTTTGACATGTTTCTATGAACTTTAGATCCAATTTGGATGTTTTGACTGCGTTTGAGCCTGTGGATTACTGAAGAAAACGCGCAAACAGGTTTTTGGATATAAAGAGACTTTATATCGAACAAAATTAACATTATTGAGTAAATGAATGTCTGCTGAGTGCAAGAATATGAAGATCATCAAAGGTAAGGGATTAATTTTATCTCTATTTCTGACTTGTGTAACTCTTCTACTTGGCTGGTTACTGTTTGTAATGATTTGTCTGCTGGGCTATGTTCTCAAATAATCGTAAGTTATGCATTTGCTGAAAGCATTTTTAAAAATCTGACGGTGTCAGTTGAATTCACAATAAGTTAATCTTAAAACCTATGTTTTGTTTTCAGAATTTTTATAATGAGTATTTCTGTATTTGAATTTGGCACCCTGCAGTTTCACTGGCTGTTGAAGAGGTGGGACGCTAACGTCTCACGTACCCTAGAGAGGTTAACCTGTCTCCTCCCCTTCATCTACACTGCTGGATGTGGATTTAAGAGGTGACATCAATAAGGGATCAAAGCTTTCACCTGGTCAGTCTATGTCATGGAATGGTGGTTCCTAAAGTGATCATAAACAAATGTAAGTCAGGTTTGAAATTATTAGGTTTTAGTCAAATATTATATCTGTTTGGGCTTCTTGTGGTAAATTTGCAGTCTACAAATTATTTGTAGTCATGTTCCGGCCCCCTGAACACCCACTCTAAAAAAAAATTCTAGTTCATGATGCCTGCTGTAGGTGGTTGAAACTCATTTAACACAACCTGCGGGTTTTAGTATCAATCTACAATGTAACACAGAAACAACAAGTCTCCAACAGTTAGATTTATCCCATGTCACAAGGTACTGCTGTAAACTGGTTAGACTGTAAACTCTCCTTCCAGACTCACATCAAACATCTCCAATCCAAAATTAAATCTAGAATCGGCTTCCTATTCCTTCACTCATGCTGCCAAACATACCCTCGTAAAACTGACCATCCTACCGATCCTCGACTTCGGCGATGCCATTTACAAAATAGCCTCCAATACCCTACTCAATAAATTGGATGCAGTCTATCACAGTGCCATCCGTTTTGTCACCAAAGCCCCATATACTGCCCACCACTGCGACCTGTACGCTCTCGTTGGCTGGCCCTCGCTTCATACTCGTCGCCTAACCCACTGGCTCCAGGTCATCTACAAGACCCTGCTAGGTAAAGTCCCCGCTTAACTCAGCTTGCTGGTCAACATAGCAGCACCCACCTGTAGCACGCGCTCCAGCAGGTATATCTCTGGTCACCCCCAAAACCAATTCTTCCTTTGGCCGCCTCTCCTTCCAGTTCTCTGCTGCCAATGACTGGAACGAACTACAAAGATCTCTGAAACTGGAAACACTTATCTCCCTCACTAGCTTTAAGCACCAGCTGTCAGAGCAGCTCACAGATTACTGCACCTGTACATAGCCCATCTATAATTTAGCCCATCTATAATTTTACCTCCCTTATCTCACCTCATTTGCTCACATTGTAGATATATTTATTTTTTCTACTGTATTATTGACTGTATGTTTGTATTACACCATGTGTAACTCTGTGTTGTTGTATGTGTCGAACTGCTTTGCTTTATCTTGGCCAGGTCGCAATTGTAAATGAGAACTTGTTCTCAACTTGCCTACCTGGTTAAATAAAGGTGAAATAAAATAAATAAAAAACTCCCAATAACAGGAAGCCTGAGAGTAACGGTCTAGCAGCGAAATGTCACTTCCCTAAAAATACAGTAGGTGTCCTACAATTCACCTGAAAGAATGAACGCGCAAGAATTTGGCGAGAGACAGCTGAGTGGATTGTGGAGAGCTGAGCGCATGCATTCTGGAGATAGCCTATAGGTGTGTCCATCTTCACCACACACACACACACACACACACACGTCATTTCTCTCCGGTTCTATTGGTTTTAATATCAACTTTCATTGTCCCGAAGCCAAATGCACAATCCTAGTCAGCCCATCCTAGTTGTTGCATCTTTAGATTCCCCCTTTTCTAAGATTTTCATCTCAGTTAGAAACATATGTGTTATTTCATAGTTGTGATGTCTTCACTATAATTCTACAAGGCAGAAAATAGTAAAAATAAAGAAAAACCATGAAATGAGTAGGTGTGTCCAAACTTTTGACTGGTAATGTATGTGTTCGCAAAATTTCTCAAATGGCTGGTAAATTAAAATCTTCCCGGTCACGCTGTCCGGCACCACATTTCTTTAACGGAAACCCTTACACACACACACACGCGCTCACACACATTCATATTGACGCTACACACACATTGTTTGTCAGAGTGACTTACAGGAGCAATTAGGGTTGAGTGCCTTTTGCTCGAGGGCATCGGCATATGTCACCTAGTCAGTTTTTGAACCAGCGACCTTTCGGTTACTGGCTCAACGCTTTAACTAAGAGGCTACCTGCCGCTAGGCTACATACGCTGCTGCTGCTACTCTGTTTAGCATCTATCCTCATTACCTAGTCACTTTTACCCCTACCTACAAGCACATAATACCTCAATTTCCTCTACCTCGTACCCCTGCACATTGACTCAGTACCGGTACTCCTTGTATAAAGTGTTGTTATTTTATTGTGTTACTATTTCATTATTTTTCTTCATTTTTACCTCTGCATTGTTGGAAAAGGGTCTTAAGTAAGCATTCATGGTGAAATCTACACACGTTACAACATGCCATACAGTATTTTTGTAAATGTTTTTAATTTCACCTTTATTTAACCAGGTAGGCCAGTTGAGAACAAGTTCTCATTTACAACTGCGACCTGGCCAAGATAAAGCAAAGTACAAGTAGGCCTATAACATATTGGTCTTTGGTTGGTTATATAAAGACAGCATCAAGAACAGCCATGCAGCATGGCACGCTATGGCTCAGCTTATGTGATGTTTAAAAGCCAGATTTCCTTACAGTGGACGAATGTATCCTCAACTTTACAAGGCAAAACTATATACAAATCTTAGCAAGTTTGCTAATGAATACAGGCTAATGTGCTGAAATATTCACTGATTCAATTCTACCAGGCCCAAGACAAAGACATCATGACTCCATTCTACCAGGCCAAAGACATAATGACTCCATTTTACCAGGCCCAAGACAAAGACATAATGGCTCCATTCTACCAGACCCAAGACAAAGACATAATGACTCCATTCTACCAGGCCCAAGACAAAGACAATGAATTAACTCTGCATTTCCTTTCATACCGTCCTAAATAGAACACCATAAGCCAACATTGTGTTGGGTATTCTCTAACAAAGTTGTGAGTAGGCAGGATTCCCTTTGCACTTTAACTTTCCAGGTTTTCCCAGGGTTGACTTTTTAATACAATGTCGTCATAAAAACTAGAGGTCGACCAATTATGATTTGTCAATGCCGATACCGATTATTGGAGGACCAAAAAAAAGCCAATACCGATTAATCTGACTATTTTTTTTTATTTGTAATAATGACAATTACAACAATACTGAATGAACACTTATTTTAACTTAATATAATACATCAATAATATCAATTTAGCCTCAAATAAAATGAAACATGTTCAATTTGGTTTAAATAATGCAAAAACAAAGTGTTGGAGAAGAAAGTAAAAGTGCAATATGTGCCATGTAAAAAAGCTAACGTTTAAGTTCCTTGCTCAGAACATGAGAACATATGAAAGCTGGTGGTTCCTTTTAACACGAGTCTTCAATATTCCAAGGTAAGAAGTTTTAGGTTGTAGTTATTATAGGAATTATAGGACTATTTCTCTCTATACGATGTGTATTTCATATACCTTTGACTATTGGATGTTCTTATAGGCACTTTAGTATTGCCAGTGTAACAGTATAGCTTCCGTCCCTCTCCTCGCCCCTACCTGGGCTCGAATGAGGAACACATCGACAACAGCCACCCTCGAAGCAGCGTTACCCATGCAGAGCAATGGGACCAACTACTCCAAGTCTCAGAGCGAGTGACATGAGCCAGGCGGCACAAACTGCTGCATATACCCTGACTGCTTGCACGGAACGCAAGAGAGGTGACACAATTTCCCTAGTTATAAGAAAATCATGTTAGCAGGCAATATTAACTAAATATGCAGGTTAAAAAATATATACTTGTCTATTGACTTTAAAGAAAGGCATTGATGTTTATGGTTAGGTACATTGGTGCAACGACAGACCTTTTTTCGCAAAAACGCTTGTTAAATCATCACCCGTTTGTCGAAGTAGGCTGCGATTCGATGAGAAATGATTATATGCAATGCAGGACACGCTAAATAAACTAGTAATATCATCAACCATGTGTAGTTAACTAGTGATTATGTTAAGATTGATTGTTTTTTATAAGAGCTAGCAACTTACCTTTGCTTCTTGCTGCCCTCGCGTAACAGGTAGTTAGCCTGCCACGCAGGCTCCTCGTGGAGTGCAATGTAACCCCCGGGTGGCGCAGTGGTCTAGGGCACTGCATCGCAGTGCTAGCTGCGCCACCAGAGTCTCTGGGCTGGGTTCGCTGGGCTGGGTTCGCGCCCAGGCTCTGTCGCAGGCGGCCGCAACCGGGAGGTCCGTGGGGCGACGCACAATTGGCATAGCGTCGTCCGGGTTAGGGAGGGTTTGGCCGGTAGGGATATCCTTGTCTCAGTATGTAAAATGTAATAAAAATGTATGCACTCTACTGTAAGTCGCTCTGGATAAGAGCGTCTGCTAAATGACTAAAATGTAAATGTAATGTAAGGCAGGTGGTTAGAGCGTTGGACTAGTAACCGAAAGGTTGCAAAAACGAATCCCGAGCTGGCAAGGTAAAAATCTGTCCTTCTGCCCCTGAACAAGGCAGTTAACCCACCGTTCCTAGGCCGTCATTGAAAATAAGAATGTTCTTAACTGACTTGCCTAGTTAAATAAAGGTGTAAAAAATAAAATAATTTTTTTAATAAAAAAAATTGGCAAATCGGTGTCCAAAAATACCGATTGTTATGAAAACTTGAAATCGGCCCTAATTAATAAGCCATTCCGATTAATCGGTCGACCTCTAATAAAAACTACAAAAATGTAGTTATTGCATGATTTACAAGGTGTTGAGCGGGCATGAATTCAGTTTTTCCCAGCTGTTGGGCTATTAATACAGTGTCAAAGCCATTATAACTAAAGACAGTTGCAGTGTCTGTTAAAACCTGTTAAGGCTAGGGGGTGCTGTTGTCACTATTTATGGAAATCGTGTAATTTTTGAAACGGCTTCCTACAAAATTCTTGATCGTACAATATGCATATTATTACTATTATTGGATAGAAAACAGTCTATAGTTTCTATAGGCGTTGAAATTTTGTCTCTGAGTGGAACAGAACTCATTCTACAGCAATTTCCCTGACATGGAGTCAGATTTCACAAATTTTGGCCCCTGTTCTGGAGTCAGTTTTAAGGCCACTGTTATTCCTATGAGTATACGGACACTGCTTACGTCTTCCCCTGGATGCCTTTACGTGATGACGCTTTGAATGGTATCGATTGCCCAATCACAGCCACTATAAATGAAAAAATCCTGTAGGTAGGAACTCTTTTCTTGGTGCGTCAGGCGCGCGGAGGACACCGACCTACTGTTTTTCCAAGCATTAGTGTAGCCAGTTATATTTCTCCGGTCATATTTTTACTCGTTATAGGAGTTAAAAACATCATAAGGTAGTTAATTTAAAGCGTTTTATAGCAATTTATATCCGTTTAGTGCGATTTTGGGACATTTATTTCTGAGCTACTGTGAATCTCTGGGCACCGTTCCAGTTCATGCTGAACGCAATGTGCATTTCTACATGGCAAGAGGACAGCTTTCGACCAATAGACGATTAGACCCAAGAAAGGATTCTTTGACCAAGATTCTGATGGAAGAACAGCTCAAAGTAGGAACAATTTATTATGATAAATCGTGTTTCTGTCGAAAAATGTTAGTGGCTTAGGACGCCATCTTTTTTGACGTAGCTTCGCTTGGCGCAAACTGTATTGAAAAGTAAGGATAATTTAAAAAATGTAATTCCGCGATTGTATTAAGAATTAAATTGTCTATCAATCGCTATCCACCCTATATTTTTTAGTCACGTTTATGAGTATTTATGTATACGACTAGATCACTGTCTAATATGGCGCACGACATTTTCTGACCAGCTGGGCTACTTTTCTCATTGTCTAACCATGATTTTGGTGGCTAAATATGCACATTTTCGAACAAACTGTATATGTATGTTGTAATGTGATGTTACAGGAGTGTCATCTGAAGAATTCTGAGAAGGTTAGTGAAAAAATTAATATATTTTGGCGATGTTTACGTTATCGCTCTCTTTGGCTAGAATCAATGCTGGGGTAATGTTTGCACATGTGCTATGCTAATATAACGATTTATTGTGTTTTCGCTTTAAGACACTTAGAAAATCTGAAATATTGTCTGTATTCACAGGATTGGTGTCTTTCGATTAGTGTATGCTGTGTATTTTTACGAAATGTTTGATGATTAGTAGTTAGGTAAACTCGTTGCTCATTGTAATTATTCTAGTCCATTTGTGACGGTGGGTGCAATTGTAAACTATGACATCTACCTGAAATATGCACATTTTTCTAACAAAACCTATCCTATACCATAAATATGTTATCAGACTGTCATCTGAGGAGGTTTTTTCTTGGTTGGTGGCTATCAATATCTTAGTTTAGCCGAATTGGTGATAGCTACTGGTGTTGGTGGACAAAGAAAAGATGGTGGATTATGCTAATGTGTTTAGCTAATAGATTTACATCTTTACATATTGTGTCTTCCCTGTAAAACATTTTAAAAATCGGACATGTTGGCTGGATTCACAAGATCTGTGTCTTTCATTAGCTGTATTGGACTTTAATGTGTGAAAGTTAAATATTTAAAAAATATATATTTTTTGAATTTCGCGGCTCTGCCTTTTCAGTGGGGGTGGGGGGGGGGGGGGGGGGGGGGGGGGGGGGTGTGCCGCTAGCGGGGCTAGACAGGTTAACCTCTCTGGGAATGTTGGATAGGATATGTTCAATATACCAAATTAAAGCTACATTTGTTGTGAATCCAGCCAACTTGTCAGATTTCAAAAATGCTTTACGGCAAAAGCAAACAATGCTATTATCTGAGGATAGCACCCCAGCAAACAATCACAGACCATCATATTTCAACCCTCTTGGCGCGCGACAAAACGCAGAAATAAAGATATAATTCATGCCTTACCTTTGACGAGCTTCTTCTGTTGGCACACCAATATGTCCCATAAACATCACAAATGGTCCTTTTGTTCGATTAATTCCGTCGATATATATCAAAAATGTTATTTGTTATTTGGCGCGTTTGATCCAGAAAAACACCGGTTCCAACTTGCACAATGTGACTACAAAATATCTCAAAAGTTACCTGTAAGCTTGCCCAAACATTTCAAACTACTTTTGTAATACAACTTTAGGTATTTTTTTACGTAAATAATCGATAAATTGAAGACGGGGTGATCTGTGTTCAATACCGGAGGAAAACAATGTGTAGCATGCTTTCTGGTCACGCGCCTCTAACAAACAGTACACTTCACTGGAGCCTCATTCTGAACATGGCTACTTCTTCATTTCTCAAAGGAAAAACCTCAACCAATTTCTAAAGACTGTTGACATCCAGTGGAAGTGATAGGGACTGCAGGGAGGTCCCTTAGAAATCTGGATTCCCAATGAAAATCCATTGAAAAGAGAGTGACCTCAAATATAAAATCTGAATGGTTTGTCCTCGGGGTTTTGCATGCCAAATAAGTTCTGTTATAGTCACAGACATGATTCAAACAGTTTTAGAAACTTCAGAGTGGTTTCTATCCAATACTACTAATAATATGCATATATTAGCATCTGGGACTGAGTAGGAGGCAGTTTACTCTGGGCACGCTTTTCATCCAAATGTGAAAATGCTGCCCCCTATCCACAAGAAGTTAACACAAAAGGACACCCATTACTAATGTAAGCTACCACTTCTGCTTCTAGTTTGAGACATTTTGAAGTTTAGTGGTTTAAACTTTAATACATGGAGTAAACATCCTTTAAACATCACTGTTTGCGTCTTGGGAATCTCTCACTGCATACCTTATCCCCACACCCCCCCCATCACCAGAGGAACGGTGATGCTGAGTGTGCGTGTTTCTGCGTCTAACGAGATGAATATATCCATTAGAATTCCTTAACGAGGGTAAATCCACATGGCTGCTAATTAGTCCGTGCTCCATCTTCTCAGAGAGCTGGAGGACTGGACTGGTTCTTGTGATGCTAGAGAACATTAAAGCCACTAAATGTACCCAGCTCCAGATGCAGCAGATTGTCCCCATTTAACAGGTTTTCCATTAGGGAGCAGATTAATGTAACACAGCAATAATAGATATAATGGCAGTGTTCTGAAAGGCTGAGGGACCCCGGCGCTGTCGTTAATGGTAAGTCATCATTATCTAATGTTCTGCTGCTAAGCAGGTGCACGTAGACAGAGCCACTCTTGAGGGTTTGTGAGGTGTGACTCACGTCTAAACCAGCGCACAGTGTGAGCTTTTAACATGATAAGGATGCTGTTAAAAACACCAGACTTTGATTAGTCACTATCTTTTTATCTATCTCTAAGACACCGTAAAACAATGAGTGCTCTCTCCCCTCCAAAGGGAAATAGTGTATCAGATTTGTGTGCAGTGGCTTTGATCTAAAGTTCTCTGACTGGCTTTCATCTGAGCAGTGACATTACACACTCTCTTAAACAAACATGTACTCACAAACCCAGTCAGACTGACATGTCATATACTATGAAATGTTCCATTTACGTACACCCAATCAGCCTACTATTTACTACGCAATATATATATATATATACGGATATTGGGACACGGCCATTCACACAGGTTTTCACAATGACGAGCACTAACATGTGAGCCAATATTTTATTATGTGTCTCTGTGCGTATATCTATAGGACAAGACTGACACTCTATCCAAGGTTTATCGATCATTCACCCTTTCAATAGGCTACATTCATCCAACAGAGCTTTTCGAGGAATGTTAGATGACTCGGACTGAAATTGAGAAAACTGTCCCATAAATGACCATAAGATCTCATCCCCCTGTTCATGGTTTCTTTCTTCGTCTTCGTACATGAACTTAGGATAAAAAAAACTTCTAGGGTCAAGTTAACCTGTCAGTAAATTACACCATGAACGCCTGAACATGTATTGACATGCAACACACTAGAGAGCATATGCTGAGGCAAGAGAGCATTGAAGTGATTCTCCTCAGGTTATCTGTCGCTCTAGTCAATTTCAGTGCAACTGTTCAGAGACTAACATTGTTCTGCACAAACACCATGTTTATTAAATACACATCGAACGTGTCCTTATGTACCTCCATCAATCTAAACCTACGCAAGGTCTTCATGTCTAGCTCTGGGTTGGTAACAACGCAGAATAATTCATTATAATATTAATTAGTGAGAATTGAAACTTCCGAGAAAGGGTCATTTATTGAAAATTGTGCACAAAGACGAATGGTAAAGAGTGGTTTCTTAACACTGACAATTAATCCTGACCAATTAAGGTCACCAAGACAGCAGAAAACACACAGCAACACCTCTGTCTTAAGGACCTCATTCTACTTGTCATAATGCAATTAATTAGAGACACATTCTTTAATTAGAATGCACAGCCACTGATTAAAACTAGGCCTCATTTAGTAATGAAAAAGTCAACGACACACACATGAATGCGGGGGAGCACGCACACTTCCTCTCAGCACATTACTCTCTGTGAGACAGATCACTCCGTGAGAGATGCCTGAAGGCATTTCTGCGCATTGATTGGCAGGTGCTGTAGGCATGGTAACAGCCAGGCTAAGGTGTGAGAGCTGCAATCCCAGCAGACCACAACCCTGCAGCTTTAGACAGACAGCCCTGACCTCCACAGGACTAACTGGCAATAAGGCCCTCAGGATGGAAAACATGACATTTTACCAAGTTGACCTCACTTTAAATGATTCTCCCAGTCTCATAGTATAAAATGCATAGGTGCCACTGATGTACACCTCAATTGTAACAGTATTTTATTGTACCTGGAGACAGAGCTGTGTAGTGTTATGTAATTCGTATATACTGCAGTAATATGACAGTACTATAGTACCTGGAGACAGAGCTGTGTAGTGTTATGTAATTCGTATATACTGCAGTAATATGACAGTACTATAGTACCTGGAGACAGAGCTGTGTAGTGTTATGTAATTCTTATATACTGCAGTAATATGACAGTACTATAGTACCTGGAGACAGAGCTGTGTAGTGTTATGTAATTCTTATATACTGCAGTAATATGACAGTACTATAGTACCTGGAGACAGAGCTGTGTAGTGTTATGTAATTCGTATATACTGCAGTAATATGACAGTACTATAGTACCTGGAGACAGAGCTGTGTAGTGTTATGTAATTCGTATATACTGCAGTAATATGACAGTACTATAGTACCTGGAGACAGAGTTGTGTAGTGTTATGTACTTCTTATATACTGCAGTAATATGACAGTACTATAGTACCTGGAGGCAGAGCTGTGTAGTGTTATGTACTTCTTATATACTGCAGTAATATGACAGTACTATAGTACCTGGAGACAGAGCTGTGTAGTGCTATGTACTTCTTATATAGTGCAGTAATATGACAGTACTATAGTACCTGGAGGCAGAGCTGTGTAGTGTTATGTACCTCTTATATACTGCAGTAATATGACAGTACTATAGTACCTGGAGACAGAGCTGTGTAGTGTTATGTACTTCTTATTTACTGCAGTAATATGACAGTACTATAGTACCTGGAGGCAGAGCTGTGTAGTGTTATGTACTTCTTATATACTGCAGTAATATGACAGTACTATAGTACCTGGAGACAGAGCTGTGTAGTGTTATGTACTTCTTATATACTGCGGTAATATGACAGTACTATAGTACCTGGAGGCAGGCTGGGTCTCTTCCTCTTAATGCTCTTCTCAGCTCCGTTCTCCAGGGGACAGTCTGACACCAGCGGCACGTTTGAGTTGCTGAACTGCAAGGGTTCGTTGTTGGAGGACGGGTCAAAGGACAGCGGGTTCAGTCCTGAAACACAACAAGCAGCCATGTTCAACCATATTAACCTCGAGTTAGACACTATTGTTTAACACATTCACAATATATCCACAGAGCAGAGTACATGGGCTACAAACAATTTAATATGTGAAGAGAAAACTACAAGGAGAGAAATGTATGCCACAGACAGTTTGACTCCGGAGAAGTCTAAACTAAAGAAAACAGACTGTGGAAATACAACTCTATTCAACTATAAGAAACCATATGTTCAGGATCTAACAAAGCCAGGCGTTAACAGACTTCACGTCTTGAAGGAAACACCTTGGAGAGCCCTACAACTTAACACTGTCAGAATCTCCAGAGTTCTGTCTCTCTGTTCAGGTCTTTAGACAGTGGGGGCACTAGGGAGCATCTCAAAACCAATAACAGAGTTTCCAAATGTCTTTTCTGGTCTCTTTTCTAATTTAGCGTTTTAATTTCTATCCCAGTATATTTCTGTCCTGAGAGGAACCAAGATAGGATTAAACACACAAAGACCCCTGTTAGTTATGAACTTACCACACACTCTTCATAGAAGTCTATCAAAAGTGACTACAGGCTCCAAAATAGCAATGGGCCAATATGTCCAACAGCTCCAAGCAGACAGTCCCTTCCTAAAACCAGTCCTTCTATTCCTCCCATAGATGGGTAGCGTCTTTCTGAGCAGCCTTTAAAGTACAGGTTGACGTGGCGTCGCGACGTGTCAGACTAAACTTAGAATTATTTCATGAATTGGCCAAATGCAACTGTGCTCTCTGCTTAGCAGTGGTGTCTCTGCTCGGTTTGGCAGCTGTGCAGGTGGGGGGGAGAAGCCTGTGTGCTTCGCGGTTTACCAGATATTTTCCTGCAGTTTTATTGAAGATCACTCCGTGACCCACATGCTACAGCGCTGTCGTTCAGTCGCAGATGATGCGCTGTCAGCCACTGACTTGTCATTCCCACTGGCCATCAGTCACCACTGTCATCAAATGGACTCAAGTTAGCCACCAGTTCTGACTACGCTCAAACGTCATGAAACGCAAATAGAGCTTGGAGTTGGTTTCATACGAACTTTGAGAAATAACGAGGAGCACACACAATGTGTTTTGTGCGGGGGAGTGCTTATTAATGAGTCTCTCAAAACAAATTAAAACAATAAGTCCTGACAAACATCCACAGCATGATGGTAAACCCAGGGAGTTCTTTCAGAACAGGACAGAATGTTTCAGGAAGCAGTGCTTCAACAGTGGAAAGTAAGTCAGCTAGCAAGGCATTGTTGTCATTGTATAACAGGTGATGAGCAGAAATAAGGGAGTACTCTCTCATAGTAGATGGGACTTTTTCAAACAATCCCCTTGTACACAGCTAATAGCTAGCTACTGCAACCCTAAGTAACTGTACAAAAATGTAGGGCTAATAAATAAATGTGCCAATATTTCCGTATAGTATCAAGTTTTCATAGCTTGGGTCCCAGGAAATCACGGAATTTCTCATTTGGGACCCAGGCTGAAAAAGTTGAAGAACCCCTGTTCCAGAGAATAAAGCAATAAGGAGAGTAGTGGTTGATGAATTATGGAAACAATAACAATGTGGATATTGCCCCAAAATCCCAGGAAACAATAAACTAATTCAATTGTGTTCCGAGCCTAATATATCAGGGATTTCCAGTTCTCTAACTGGACGTGTGGTATTTATAATTCAGAACATGGTCTGGGAGAGACAAGCCCTGTTCTCATGAAAAATGCATAAATTCTCTAGGTTTACACTGGTATTGCTAGACTTTGTCAGAAAAAAAGATCTGAAAATATAGAATAGCAGACTGGTCTGTGTCAGAGAGATCCATCTCAGTTCTGCAGTAGAACACATAGGGCTCAGGACAGACCTATCTGCAGAATAACTCACAGGGCTCAGGACAGAACTATCTGCAGAATAACTCATAGGGCTCAGGACAGAACTATCTGCAGAATAACTCATAGGGCTCAGGACAGAACTATCTGCAGAATAACTCACAGGGCTCAGGACAGACCTATCTGCAGTAGAACACACAGGGCTCAGGACAGACCTATCTGCAGAATAACTCACAGGGCTCAGGACAGACCTATCTGCAGTAGAACACACAGGGCTCAGGACAGACCTATCTGCAGTAGAACACAGGGCTCAGGACAGACCTATCTGCAGAATAACTCATAGGGCTCAAGACAGACCTATCTGCAGTAGAACATACAGGGCTCAGGACAGACCTATCTGCAGTAGAACACAGGGCTCAGGACAGACCTATCTGCAGAATAACTCATAGGGCTCAAGACAGACCTATCTGCAGTAGAACACAGGGCTCAGGACAGACCTATCTACAGAATAACTCATAGGGCTCAAGACAGACCTATCTGCAGTAGAACACACAGGGCTCAGGACAGACCTATCTGCAGAATAACTCATAGGGCTCAAGACAGACCTATCTGCAGTAGAACACAGGGCTCAGGACAGACCTATCTGCAGAATAACTCATAGGGCTCAGGACAGACCTATCTGCAGAATAACTCATAGGGCTCAAGACAGACCTATCTGCAGTAGAACACACAGGGCTCAGGACAGACCTATCTGCAGAATAACTCATAGGGCTCAGGACAGACCTATCTGCAGTAGAACACAGGGCTTAGGACAGACCTATCTGCAGTAGAACACAGGGCTCAGGACAGACCTATCTGCAGAATAACTCATAGGGCTCAAGACAGAACTATCTGCAGAATAACTCATAGGGCTCAGGACAGACCTATCTGCAGTAGAACACACAGGGCTCAGGACAGACCTATCTGCAGTAGAACACACAGGGCTCAGGACAGACCTTTCTGCAGTAGAACACACAGGGCTCAGGACAGACCTTACTGCAGTAGAACACACAGGGCTCAGGACAGACCTATCTGCAGTAGAACACACGGGGCTCAGGACAGACCTATCTGCAGTAGAACACACGGGGCTCAGGACAGACCTATCTGCAGTAGAACACACAGGGCTCAGGACAGACCTATCTGCAGTAGAACACACAGGGCTCAGGACAGACCTTTCTGCAGTAGAACACACAGGGCTCAGGACAGACCTTTCTGCAGTAGAACACACAGGGCTCAGGACAGACCTATCTGCAGTAGAACACAGGGCTCAGGACAGACCTATCTGCAGTAGAACACACAGGGCTCAGGACAGACCTATCTGCAGAATAACTCATAGGGCTCAGGACAGACCTATCTGCAGTAGAACACAGGGCTTAGGACAGACCTATCTACAGAATAACTCATAGGGCTCAGGAAAGACCTATCTGCAGTAGAACACACAGGCCTCCGAACAGATCTATCTGCAGTAGAACACACAGGGCTCAGGACATACCTATCTGCAGAATAACTCACAGGGCTCAGGACAGACCTATCTGCAGAATAACTCATAGGGCTCAGGACAGAACTATCTGCAGAATAACTCATAGGGCTCAGGACAGACCTATCTGCAGAATAACTCATAGGGCTCAGGACAGACCTATCTGCAGAATAACTCATAGGGCTCAGGACAGAACTATCTGCAGAATAACTCATAGGGCTCAGGACAGAACTATCTGCAGAATAACTCACAGGGCTCAGGACAGACCTATCTGCAGTAGAACACACAGGGCTCAGGACAGACCTATCTGCAGAATAACTCACAGGGCTCAGGACAGACCTATCTGCAGTAGAACACACAGGGCTCAGGACAGACCTATCTGCAGTAGAACACAGGGCTCAGGACAGACCTATCTGCAGTAGAACACAGGGCTCAGGACAGACCTATCTGCAGAATAACTCATAGGGCTCAAGACAGACCTATCTGCAGTAGAACACACAGGGCTCAGGACAGACCTATCTGCAGAATAACTCATAGGGCTCAAGACAGACCTATCTGCAGTAGAACACAGGGCTCAGGACAGACCTATCTACAGAATAACTCATAGGGCTCAAGACAGACCTATCTGCAGTAGAACACACAGGGCTCAGGACAGACCTATCTGCAGAATAACTCATAGGGCTCAGGACAGACCTATCTGCAGAATAACTCATAGGGCTCAAGACAGACCTATCTGCAGTAGAACACACAGGGCTCAGGACAGACCTATCTGCAGAATAACTCATAGGGCTCAGGACAGACCTATCTGCAGTAGAACACAGGGCTCAGGACAGACCTATCTGCAGAATAACTCATAGGGCTCAAGACAGAACTATCTGCAGAATAACTCATAGGGCTCAGGAAAGACCTATCTGCAGTAGAACACACAGGCCTCCGAACAGATCTATCTGCAGTAGAACACACAGGGCTCAGGACATACCTATCTGCAGAATAACTCACAGGGCTCAGGACAGACCTATCTGCAGAATAACTCATAGGGCTCAGGACAGAACTATCTGCAGAATAACTCATAGGGCTCAGGACAGACCTATCTGCAGAATAACTCACAGGGCTCAGGACAGACCTATCTGCAGTAGAACACACAGGGCTCAGGACAGACCTATCTGCAGTAGAACACACAGGGCTCAGGACAGACCTATCTGCAGTAGAACACAGGGCTCAGGACAGACCTATCTGCAGAATAACTCATAGGGCTCAAGACAGAACTATCTGCAGAATAACTCATAGGGCTCAGGACAGACCTATCTGCAGTAGAACACAGGGCTCAGGACAGACCTATCTGCAGTAGAACACACAGGGCTCAGGACAGACCTATCTACAGAATAACTCATAGGGCTCAGGAAAGACCTATCTGCAGTAGAACACACAGGGCTCAGGACAGACCTATCTGCAGAATAACTCATAGGGCTCAGGACAGACCTATCTGCAGTAGAACACAGGGCTCAGGACAGACCTATCTGCAGAATAACTCATAGGGCTCAGGACAGACTTATCTGCAGTAGAACACATAGGGCTCAGGACAGACCTATCTGCAGAATAACTCATAGGGCTCAGGAAAGACGTATCTATCTGCAGTACAACACACGGCACAGGAAAAACACACAGTTGAAGTTGGAAGTTCACATACACTTATGTTGGAGTCATTAAAACTCGTTTTTCAACCACTCCACAAATTTCTTGTGAACAAACGATAGTTTTGGCAAGTCAGTTAGGACATGTACTTTGTGCATGACAAGGGATTTTTCCAACAATTGTTTACAGATTATTTCACTTATAATTCACTGTTTCACAATTCCAGTGGGTCAGAAGTTGACATACACTAAGTTGACTGTGCCTTTAACTTCTTATGGCTGGGGGCAGTATTGAGTAGCTTGGATGAATAAGGTGCCCAGAGGTACCCAGAGTAAACTGCCTGCTACTCAGTCCCAGAAGCTAAGATAAGCATATTATCAGTATATTTGGATAGAACACACTCTGACGTTTCTAAAAAACAGTTTGTGCAGCTGCACGGCAATGGAAACCCATTTAATGAAGCTCCCAATGAACAGTTATTGTGCTGACCTTGCTTCCAGAGGCAGTTTGGAACTCGGTAGTGAGCATTTAAACTAAGAACAAATTATTTTTAAGCTCTACGCGCTTCAGCACTCGGCGGTCCCGTTCTGTGAGCTTGTGTGGCCTACCACTTCGCGGCTGAGCCGTTGTTACTCCAAGACATGTCCACTTTAGAATAACACAACTTACAGTTGACCGGGGGCAGCTCTAGCAGGGCAGAAATTTGATGAACTAACTTGTTGGAAAGGTGGCATCCTATGAAGGTGCCACGTTGAAAATCACTGTGCTCTTCAGTACGCGCCATTCTACTGTCAATGTTTGTCCACGGAGATTGCATGGCTGTGTGTTAGATTTTACACACCTGTCAGCAACTGGTGTGGCTGAAATAGCCAAATCCCCTCATTTGAAGGGGTGTCCACATACTTTTAGATATATAGTGTACATTACAGATTAATTCCCATTTCAATGAACATAAAACAGTCTGTTTATCTGATTGGATTAGTCAATAGCAACTTCAGATGTGGTTATATCAAGTCAGTCAGATAACCAGAAAAACCGTGCATTTGTAGTAAAACTAAAACTCTCCTCCATTTGAGAGAAAACAAAATAACCAGAATTTTCTAATAATTTTCAAGAACAATTGAAGTTAAATCAAAACAGCGTTCAAGCAGCTGGTTTCACAAGCAATTTGAAAATGAACTGTATTAGCATCTCAGTTTACAGCACCCAACATTAGCATACCAATGGTGAAAGTTCTAAGGCCATGTTGTGACAAAGCAATGACTTTTCATAGCACACACACTTAGCCATATGCACCCCGCATTTATGTCTTCACAGGAGTCATTATATTCAGTCTAACACTCTGTATACATCAAAGAAAAGTAACCTATATCGACATCACAAATGGATATAGAAATGATTGACATCATCCAATAACCAACATCCTACGTTTCAGGAGAAAACTCCAAATCTACCCTATTCTGCAAGCAGAACTGAGACGGTCTGCACAACCCCAAACATCTCTGCATCGTATGACCACTTCTGGACACGACTTACAATACCTAACTGAATAGTTGGTTTTACCCTGTGGGCCGGCAGGCTGCATGAAATGTGCAGGCGGATGTCCTCTGCCTAGGTTCCAACAGACCATACAGAATTCACAACAACACTTTGTTGGCTGTTTGGGATTAGCCTCTGTACCCGTCTCAATAGCTGCAATAGGAGCCATCTCAGTATCTTGGCTCACTCGCACACCAGAGAACAGCGTGAACACACACCACACCCCTTGGCTGGACTGACTGTGTGTCCATCTCGCTATCTGAATCCAAGACCGACAAATCAATTTGGAGCCTACTTTGCGCTCTGATGTCCTCTGGGACTTCACAGTCGTATCAAGCATGTTCAACGCGAGTTTGCGGTGTCGAAATTCATTCTTCCCAAGTAAAGACACAACAAGCTCTAGGATGAACATCTTAGATGTGTTCCTTATGCATGCCAATATATTGCCAGTAATGAAGAATTTCATCCTCGTCAAATATAATGTAAGACCCTTAAACTCTTTTTGAATCAAATCCTTAATACGAGTTGATTGCCAAAACTCAATTGCTTGTATATTCGCCATCACGTATGTTACATATTCATTATATATCAGTGAATAAACTCACATTTAGTCCAAAGTATCCATAAGATAATACTTATGGTTGGGCTGCCTTACAGAACTAGAAAAAGCATATGCATGACCATGGTAGCAATTGAAAAAGAACACTGGGGATTATGGGGAAGTTAGCAGACCAAAGGTGAAGACAACAGTTCACCTGACAAGAATGAATCCAAACATTACACTGCTGACATGCATTTGTCAATAACGAAATCTGAAAATACTCGGGATACATTAACATCTTTATGATAGGGGGCAGCATTTTCACTTTTGGATGAATTGCGTGCCCATAGTGAACTGCCCCCTACTCTGTCCCAGATGCTAATATATGCATAGTATTATTACTACTGGATATAAAACCCTCTGAAGTTTCTAAAACTGTTTGAAAGATGTCTGTGAGTATAACAGAACTCATATGGCAGGCAAAAACCTGAGAAAAAATCCAAACAGGCAGTGCACGAGCATTTGGACATGTGCACTAAACATGCTAGCAAAAGTAGCTACTTAGACATAAGTAATGGACATTATCGAACAAAACAACGATTTATTGCGGAACTAGGATTCCTGGGAGTGCATTCTGATGAAGATGATCAAAGGTAAGGGAATATTTATGATGTAATTTTGTATTTCTGTTGACTCCAACATGGCGGAGAAATGTTATGTTTGAGCGCCGTCTCAGATTAATGCATGGTGTGCTTATTACGTAAAGTTTTTTTGAAATCTGACAGCGGTTGCATTAAGAACAAGTGTATCTTTAATTTTTTTTATTTTTCATCTTTCATTTTTCATCAAAGTTTATGATGAGTAATTCTGTTATTTGACGTGACTCTGCAATTTCTCCGGATATTTTGTAGGCATTTCTGAACATGGCGCCAATGTAAACCGAGATTTGTGGATATAAATATGCACATTATCGAACAAAACATAAATGTATTGTGTAACATGATGTCCTATGAGTGTCATCTGATGAAGATCATCAAATGTTAGTGATTCATTTTATCTCTATTTCTGCTTTTTGTGACTACTATCTTTTTCTGTGAAAATGGCTGTGTTTTTCTGTGGCTATGTACTGAGCTAACATAATTGTTTGGTGTGCTTTCCCCGTAAACCCTTTTTCAAATCAGACATGTTGGCTGGATTCACAACATGTGTAGCTTTAATTTGGTGTCTTTCATGTGTGATTTCATGAAAGATTGATTTTTATAGTAATATATTTGAATTTGGCACGCTACATTTTTTCTGGCTTTTGGCCAAGTGGGACGCTACCGTCCCGCATATCCCAGAGAAGTTAAATAACAAGGCATTTCAATACACTTTTATGACTCAAGGAGAGAGCCTTCAACTATAAGGTCCTTTGTTGAGGATCTTCTAGCTTTGCCATTGAGGAACTGAAGCAAGCACACTTGTTAGGAACACAGCCCTGCCTCCACCCCATCATACAATTACTGTTGTTTACGCCATCCAAAAGCGGTCCATTATTAAATCTCAAAATGGGTCAGCTGCCCTTGTTTTAAAAGCGTATTCTATGGCCAACATGGCTAGCTCAGTTCTAAAATAACATGGCACAGTGTTCGTTGTTCAAAAGACACTTCAGACAGATTGTCATTTTGGTGCGCATAGAATTGAGTCATGAGAGCATTCAAGCGCGTGTTCCGCGGCTAATTCTGTTCAGGACAACCCAGGGTATAACGAATGTCATCCTTGTAACTGTGGATCAAACATAGCGATCATGAATGTTGATACGGTAAATTACATGAGTTTTCAAATATGGAAATGTGAAGTGCACATTTGGACTCATGGGTGTGTGGTTTGCTTGTATTAGGCTTGGGCAGTAGATCATCATACTGACCTCACTGCCGGTATTCGATAATACCGGCAATGAATACAAGGGGCGCTATATTCAAACACCACTGAGCTTTTGTAATCCGAAGGTTAGCAATGCTAACAATGTAAAATCCCATAGAGAATGCTAACTAAATGCTAACGAGCACATTGCAAACACAGACATCCCAGCTCATAAAGTTATACAAGTAACAAAAAAATATTTGTGGCACACACAAAACAAATAGACAGCAAGGCTCTTGATTCAGGAGCAGATTATCTGCCGTTACCAGAAAGCAAACCCTGATTTTGTAAGAAGCTAACCACTTAGCTAGTTGGCAAACAAGCTACTAAATTAGCAAACCAAATGCACAACTGCAGAGTATTTAGCACATTTTAGATATCTTATAACTATTAAGTTAACTGTCTATCTGGCAAACATTTAGTTGTGAATTCCATACTGTGACTAGATCACCTGGCGCGTGCTGCACAACAGTGAGGCTCCGGTCTGTCGACGTTGTGTGCTTGTAAACAAACTCCACGTGACTGGGTACTACCTGTAAGTTTCATAACAAAAAATTATGTGACGGGTGAAATGAAGAACGCAATCTTCTTTATCTCCTAACACACTGCACCAGCTGACTGCAGGTATTTACTTAACTTCTCTCGGGTAGAGGGCAGCATTCGGAATTTAGTATGAAAAGCATGCCCAAATTAAACTGCCTGCTTCTCGGGCCCAGAAGATATGATATTCATATAACTGGCAGATTTGGATAGAAAACACTCCAAAACTGTTAAAATAGTGTCTGTGAGTATAACAGAACTGATTTGGCAGGCGAAAACCTGAGAAATCCATTCAGGAAGTAGTTTTTTTTGTTGTAGTTTTCTATTCAATGCCATTACAGTATCCATTGACTTAGGACTCAAATTGCAGTTCCTATGCCTTCCACTAGATGTCAACAGTCTTTAGAAATTGTTTCAGGGTTGTATTCTGAAAAATGAAGAAGTAAGAGCAGTCTGAATGAGTGGACCCTAAAGTGTCACAGAGCTTTTTTCATGCGCGCGACCGAGAGAGTGCCTTTCTTGTTTACCTTTTATATTGACGGCGTTATTGTCCGGTTAAAATATTATCGATTATTTAGACTAAAAACACCCTGAAGATTGAATATAAACATCGTTTGACATGTTTCTATGAACTTTACGGATACAATTTGGATTTTTTGTCTGCCTGTTTTGACTGCGTTTGAGCCTGTGGATTACTGAAGAAAACGCGCAAACAAAAAGGTTTTTGAATATAAAAATACTTTATCGAACAAAATAAACATTTATTGAGTAAATTAAAGTCTGCTGAGTGCAACCATATGAAGATCATCAAAGGTAAGGGATTAATTTCTCTCTATTTCTGGCTTGTGTAACTCTTCTACTTGGCTGGTTACTGTTTGTAATGATTTGTCTGCTGGGCTATGTTCTCAAATAATCGTAAGGTATGCTTTCGAACGTAAAGCAATTTTGAAAAATCTGACACCGTGGTTGGATTCACAAGAAGTTCATCTTTAAACCTATGTAAAATATGTTTTGTTTTCTGAATTTTTAAAATGAGTATTTCTGTATTTGAATTTGGCGCCCAGCAGTTTCACTGGCTGTTGAAGAGGTGGGACGCTAACGTCTCATGTACCCAAGAGAGGTTAACAAGTAGCAACAAATATTGAAAAGTTAAAAAACTTTTTTTTTTAAGAAATAGTATTGAAAAACCATCCCGTGACTATTTCCAAATACCTCGGTATACGGTATACTGCCCAAGCCTAGCTTGTATGACATAAAAGCGTTATTTATTATAACCCTCAATGTCTCATCTTTCTGAACACATCTACCCCTCTCCATTTACAGCATGGAGAGGAGTAGCTTGCAAAATAAACACATCTGACTCTGGTTGGCTGTTTAGGACCGTTTTCCTTACAGTCCGCTTCACGCTCTGTTTCCTTACTTCCTAGTATGGTGATACTGGTATCGTGACAACACTAGTGGGAAGGGCTACGTACTTGGGACAAGCCCGTGGATGCAGCTGCAAGCAGGACACACACAGGAACAAACGACAAGCAACAGCACAATAGACCTCTCTCTTTCTAATAAATTGTAGGCCTATGTAACGGATGTGAAATGGCTAGCTAGTTAGCGGGTACGCGCTAATAGCGTTTCAATCGGTTACGTCACTTGCTCTGAGACTTGAAGTAGGGTTTTCCCTTGCTCTGCAAGGGCCGCGGTTTTTGTGGTGCGATGGGTAACGACGCTTCGTGGGTGACTGTTGCTGATGTGTGCAGAAGGTTCCTGGTTCGCGCCCGTGTCGGGGCGAGGGGACGGTCTAAAGTTATACTGTTACACCTATGTACACGTTTAAGTGATAGACGCCACAGAATTTGTATTATATGAACATGTAATATATGAATGTAGGGCGAAAGCAGGCCTGTTTCTCTTCGTGTTGTGTCAGTCCAGGACATTTCTTCTATTACTCTCATGTTAAATCAATGTAGTTCTGTCTATTAATGTTGTGTATTATGTTTCGTGTGGACCCCAGGAAGAGTAGCGGCTGCTTCAGCAACAGCTAATGGGGATCTAATAAAAAGAGTAAATCATTCATTCAGCATTGGGGGCTCAGAAACAGACTGACCCAGTGAGCCTCATACATTTATGGATGTGCCGGGGTAACAGCATTCTGATGAATGTTTCTCTATCTCTGCTCCACAACACAAAGCCATCCCTAATGTGTTTACAGGAGAATTTCAAATGTCTCACTCTGTTCGCCTTCTCTATAAGAGACTTGATAGAATCTGTCCTCATCAGGCCCTTCTTCCTTTCTCTCTCTCTGTTTACTTCCTTCATCTCTTTCTCTCTCTGTGTTCTGTTCTTTATGTAACCACATTTCCATCACAACAAGAACCAACCATTCCGTTCTCTCCCTCTGTGTCATCAAGGCTTTCCACATGAAGAGAGTAGATGGGTAAACAACGGGCTAATAAACAGAAGACAAACTGTCGAATAAAGTGCAGAATTACCTTCCCTCAAACCCAGAGAAACCAGCTGGGAGATCTGCCCTATAAACATTATGTAGAAAGTCTGCCTTTTCATCTCTATTCCGGATAGAACTTCTCTCAACTGACTGACTGTCATCACAGTACTCACAAATCCACCCACACACCCTCCATCTCTCCACCTCTCTCTGCTCATCAACTTCCATCTTGCAGCCTCTCCTTCTCTGTCTCAGACTTCTCCTAGACATGACAAATGCCTCAGTTCATCTTCTAAACATAGAGTTTCAATGTAGAGTTTCATCTGATTTAAACCAGAGTTTAATAAAGCCTGCTTTTTATTCTCAGAGTTTAAGAGGTTCAAGAGGAAATTAAAGGAGATTGGGAGTTACAGAGAAGAGAGCCAGAGAGAGAGTATAAACATAGCAATTGAAGGAGCGTCCGACACGCTAAATTGATGTCCTCTTCAATAGAATATTATCTGGAGGCTGAGTCACTGCCTGGTCTCTGCGCTGCACGTTTGTTGTGCTTCTCTTCCTCCATCAGTGTCATTCTAGTTGTTCCTTGTCCCTAGCCAAGGGCCCCGTGAGGGGTGAAGAGAAGCAGGCTGTGTCTCAGATGCCTCAGCTTCTATGTGATGACAGCCTGAGGAAAAAAGTCTGCAATACTCTCAGCTGGAGTAATGAGACAGGATAATAGCACTGTCAAATACCAGCAGCAAAAAAAAAAGAGAGAGAGAGAGAGACGCACAGAGAGAGAGAGAAAGAGACGCACAGAGAGAGAGACGCACAGAGAGAGAGAGAGACGCACAGAGAGAGAGAGACGCACAGAGAGAGAGAGAGAGAGAGACTCACAGAGAGAGAGAGAGAGAGAGAGACGCACAGAGAGAGAGAGAGAGAGAGAGAGACGCACAGAGAGAGAGAGAGAGAGAGAGACGCACAGAGAGAGAGAGACGCACAGAGAGAGAGAGAGAGAGACGCACAGAGAGAGAGAGAGAGAGACGCACAGAGAGAGAGAGAGAGAGAGAGACGCACAGAGAGAGAGAGAGAGAGAGAGAGACGCACAGAGAGAGAGAGACGCACAGAGAGAGAGAGAGAGAGAGACGCACAGAGAGAGAGAGAGAGAGAGAGACGCACAGAGAGAGAGAGAGAGAGAGAGAGACGCACAGAGAAGAGAGAGAGAGAGAGAGACGCACAGAGAGAGAGAGACGCACAGAGAGAGAGAGAGAGAGACGCACAGAGAGAGAGAGAGAGAGAGACGCACAGAGAGAGAGAGAGAGAGAGAGACGCACAGAGAGAGAGAGAGAGAGAGAGAGAAAGAGACGCACAGAGAGAGAGAGAGAGAGAGACGCACAGAGAGAGAGAGAAAAAGACGCACAGAGAGAGAGAGACGCACAGAGAGAGAGAGAGAGAGACGCACAGAGAGAGAGAGAGAGAGACGCACAGAGAGAGAGAGAGAGAGACGCACAGAGAGAGAGAGAGAGACGCACAGAGAGAGAGAGAGAGACGCACAGAGAGAGAGAGAGAGAGAGAGACGCACAGAGAGAGAGAGAGAGAGAGAGAGACGCACAGAGAGAGAGAGAGAGAGAGAGAGACGCACAGAGAGAGAGAGAGAGAGAGACGCACAGAGAGAGAGAGAGAGAGAGAGAGAGAGACGCACATAGAGAGAGAGAGACGCACATAGAGAGAGAGAGACGCACAGAGAGAGAGAGAGACGCACAGAGAGAGAGAGAGAGACGCACAGAGAGAGAGAGAGAGAGAGAGAGACGCACAGAGAGAGAGAGAGAGAGAGAGACGCACAGAGAGAGAGAGAGAGAGAGACGCACAGAGAGAGAGCGAGAGAGAGACGCACAGAGAGAGAGAGAGAGAGAGACGCACAGAGAGAGAGAGAGAGAGAGACGCACAGAGAGAGAGAGAGAGAGACGCACAGAGAGAGAGAGAGAGAGACGCACAGAGAGAGAGAGAGAGAGACGCACAGAGAGAGAGAGAGAGAGAGACGCACAGAGAGAGAGAGAAAAAGACGCACAGAGAGAGAGAGACGCACAGAGAGAGAGAGAGAGAGACGCACAGAGAGAGAGAGAGAGAGACGCACAGAGAGAGAGAGAGAGAGACGCACAGAGAGAGAGAGAGAGACGCACAGAGAGAGAGAGAGAGACGCACAGAGAGAGAGAGAGAGACGCACAGAGAGAGAGAGAGAGAGAGAGACGCACAGAGAGAGAGAGAGAGAGAGAGAGACGCACAGAGAGAGAGAGAGAGAGAGAGAGAGAGACGCACAGAGAGAGAGAGAGAGAGACGCACAGAGAGAGAGAGAGAGAGAGAGAGAGAGACGCACATAGAGAGAGAGAGACGCACATAGAGAGAGAGAGACGCACAGAGAGAGAGAGAGACGCACAGAGAGAGAGAGAGAGACGCACAGAGAGAGAGAGAGAGAGAGAGAGACGCACAGAGAGAGAGAGAGAGAGAGAGACGCACAGAGAGAGAGCGAGAGAGAGACGCACAGAGAGAGAGCGAGAGAGAGACGCACAGAGAGAGAGAGAGAGAGAGACGCACAGAGAGAGAGAGAGAGGAGACGCACAGAGAGAGAGAGAGAGAGACGCACAGAGAGAGAGAGAGAGAGACGCACAGAGAGAGAGAGAGAGAGACGCACAGAGAGAGAGAGAGAGAGGAGACGCACAGAGACGGAGAGAGAGGGAGACGCACAGAGATGGAGAGAGAGGGAGACGCACAGAGATGGAGAGAGAGGGAGACGCACAGAGATGGAGAGAGAGGGAGACGCACAGAGATGGAGAGAGAGGGAGACGCACAGAGATGAGAGAGAGAGGGAGACGCACAGAGAGAGAGAGAGGGAGACGCACAGAGAGGAGAGAGAGAGAGACGCACAGAGAGGAGAGAGAGAGAGAGACGCACAGAGAGAGAGAGAGAGAGAGAGACGCACAGAGAGAGAGAGAGAGAGAGACGCACAGAGAGAGAGAGAGAGAGAGACGCACAGAGAGAGAGAGAGAGAGAGACGCACAGAGAGAGAGAGAGACGCACAGAGAGAGAGAGAGACGCACAGAGAGAGAGAGAGACGCACAGAGAGAGAGAGAGACGCACAGAGAGAGAGAGAGACGCACAGAGAGAGAGAGAGACGCACAGAGAGAGAGAGAGAGACGCACAGAGAGAGAGAGAGACGCACAGAGAGAGAGAGAGAGAGAGAGACGCACAGAGAGAGAGAGAGAGACGCACAGAGAGAGAGAGAGAGACGCACAGAGAGAGAGAGAGACGCACAGAGAGAGAGAGACGCACAGAGAGAGAGAGACGCACAGAGAGAGAGAGAGAGACGCACAGAGAGAGAGAGAGAGAGACGCACAGAGAGAGAGAGATGCTTTGTTGATTTTTTAAAAACTAGATAAGTCTGCAGCACCCGGTTTCACCCTACCAGAATCTGAAGTCAAATGTCTACTGTTTGCTGATGATCTGATGCTTCTGTCACAAACCAAGGAGGGCCTACAGCAGCACCTAGATCTTCTGCACAGATTCTGTCAGACCTGGGCCCTGAGAGCAAATCTCAGTAAGACCAAAATAATGGTGTTCCAAAAAAGGTCCAGTTGCCAGGACCACAAATACAAATTCCATCTAGACACCGCTGCCCCAGAGCACACACAAAAAACTATACATACCTTGGCCTAAACATCAGCTCCACAGGTAACTTCCACAAAGCTGTGAACGATCTGAGAGACAAGGCAAGAAGGGCATTCTATGACATCAAAAGGATCATAAAATTCAACATCCCAATTAGGATCTGGCTAAAAATACTTTAATCAGTTATAGAACACATTGCCCTTTATGGTTGTGAGGTCTGGGGTCCGCTCACCAACCAAGAATTCACAAAAAATGGGACAAACACCAAATTAAAACTCTGCATGCAGAATTCTGCAAAAATATCCTCCGTGTACAACGTAGATCACCAAATAATGCATGCAGAGCAGAATTAGGCAGATACCCGCTAATTATCAAAATCCAGAAAAGAGACGTTAAATTCTACAACCACCTAAAAGGAAGCGATTCCCAAACCTTCCATAAAAAAGCCATCACCTACAGAGAGATGAACCTGGAGAAAAATTCCCTAAGCAAGCTGGTCCTAGGGCTCTGTTCACAAACACACCCCACAGAGCCCCAGGACAGTAACACATT